>NW_028270152.1:5829137-5969010 GCF_037043375.1 Chiloscyllium plagiosum
TGAGGGAGCGCCGCACTGTCGGAGGGTCAGTACTGAGGGAGCGCCGCACTGTCGGAGGGTCAGTACTGAGGGAGCGCCGCACTGTCGGAGGGTCAGTACTGAGGGAGCGCCGCACTGTTGGAGGGTCAGTACTGAGGGAGCGCCGCACTGTCGGAGAGTCAGTACTGAGGGAGCGCCGCACTGTCGGAGGGTCAGTACTGAGGGAGCGCCACACTGTCAGAGGTTCAGCGCTGAGGGAGTGCCGCACTGTCGGAGGGTCAGTGCTGAGGGAGTGCCGCACTGTCGGAGGGTCAGCGCTGAGGAAGTGCCGCACTGTCAGAGGTTCAGCGCTGAGGGAGTGCCGCACTGAAGGTCAGTATATCATACTTGACATTAAACCGAGATGCCACCTGCCTGGTCAGTTGGATGTTATAGGTCTCAGGACCGATATTCTGAGGGAGTGTAGGCGGTATTAATTCCAACGGCTGTGGGTCACACATCCACAACTATCAAGACGAAAAGAAACCTCACTGACATTATCCTTTTGCTGTTAATGGGATCTTGCTGTGCCTAATCTAGCTGTTGCATTTCCCACAGTACAACAGTCAAGGTCGTCCAAAAATCATCACACTGGCTGCTAAACGCTTTATGATGAAAGGTGCTACACAAATGAAAGTGGCCCTGTTTGTTTTCCTACACTGTGGTGTGAGTAAATGGAGCTTGCGATATTTCAGGTTACTCCAGGCTGTGACATTAATGACTGAATAATATTGAGATTGGGTTCAGTGAGGCCATTCGGCCCACTGTTTGTACTGGCCTCAGAAAAGAGCTACCCAGTGGGTGCCATTCCCCAACTCTAAGATTAAATGCTTGATTAAATGCAGTCAACACCATTTTGTGAGGGGCAGGTCATGCCTCACAAAACGTATCGAGTTCTTTGAGGATGTGACTAGAAAAGTTGATGAGGGGGTCGAGCTGTGGATGTGGTGTATATGGACTTCAGCAAGGCATTTGATAAGGTTCCCCATGGTAGGCTCATTCAGAAGGTCAGGAGGAATGGGATACAGGGGACCTTAGCTGTCTGGATACAGAATTGGCTGGCCAACAGAAGACAGCGAGTGGTAGCAGGAGGAAAATATTCTGCCTGGAAGTCTGTGGTGAGTGGTGTTCCACAGGGCTCTGTCCTTGGGCCTCTACTGTTTGTAATTTTTATTAATGACTTGGATGAGGAGATTGAAGGATGGGTCAGCAAGTTTGCAGATGACACAAAGGTTGGAGGTGTCGTTGACAGTATAGAGGGCTGTTGTAGGCTGCAGCGGGACATTGACAGGATGCAGAGATGGGCTGAGAGGTGGCAGATGGAGTTCAACCTGGATAAATGCGAGGTGATGCATTTTGGAAGGTCGGATTTGAAAGCTGAGTACAGGATTAAGGGTAGGATTCTTGGCAGTGTGGAGGAACAGAGGGATCTTGGTGTGCAGGTACATAGATCCCTTAAAATGGCCACCCGAGTGGACAGGGTTGTTAAGAAAGCATATGGTGTTTTGGCTTTCATTAACAGGGGGATTGAGTTTAAGAGTCATGAGATCTTGTTGCAGCTCTATAAAACTTTGGTTAGACCGCACTTGGAATTCTGCATCCAGTTCTGGACGCCCTATTATAGGAAAGATGTGGATGTTTTGGAGCGGGTTCAGAGGCGGTTTATCAGGATGCTGCCTGGACTGGAGGACTTATCTTATAAGGAGAGGTTGACTGAGCTCGGACTTTTTTCATTGGAGAAAAGGAGGAGAAGAGGGGACCTAACTGAGGTATACAAGGTAATGAGAGGCGTAGATAGAGTCGAGAGCCAGAGACTATTTCCCAGGGCAGAAATGACTAACACGAGGGGTCATAGTTTTAAGCTGGTTGGAGGAAAGTATAGAGGGGATGTCAGAGGCGGGTTCTTTACACAGAGAGTTGTGAGAGCATGGAATGCGTTGCCAGCAGCAGTTGTGGAGGCAGGGTCATTAGGGACATTTAAGAGACTCCTGTACATGCATATGGTCACAGAAATTTGAGGGTGCATACATGAGGATCAGTGGTCGGCACAACATCGTGGGCTGAAGGGCCTGTTCTGTGCTGTACTGTTGTGTGTTCTAAGATTCTCTCAGTGGCTGGGCTGACAGTTGGTAAATACTGACACAGCGTTTTCCCCCTGGAGGGCAGTTACTCATCATGTCACCACCCGCCCCCCCCCAACCCCACCCCCGAGTCCCTGCTGTTTAAAATCCTTAAACGTTCTTCAGAAACCCCTCCCAACCCCCCGTCAGTGATGGCAGGAAGCAACGGGCAATGGGGAACTCTCCCAATAAAAACACTGCCCAGACCCAGCGGCCAATTAAAGGGTTAAGACAGAGATTGACTTTTGTTGAATGAGGGTTATGGAACGAGGGAAGGTAAATGGAGTCAGGATACAGTTCAGACATGATTGCTGACACAACAGGTTTGAAGGGCCAAGTGGCCTCCTCCTGCTCCTTTTTGGGAGAGGGGCATTAGTCTGTGGAATTTGGGGGAATATTGAAGGGAGTGAGTGGGGACACCATAAAACACAACAGCAGCAGCAGGCCATTCAGCCCGATGAATCTGCCCCACCATTCAGTGAGATCGTGGCTGATCTGATCACCCTCAACCCCACCTTCCTGCCTCTCCCCCTTAACCCTTGATCCCCTTCCTGATCAATAATCCGTCTGCCTCAGCCTGGAGTGTCCTGAATGACCCAGCCCTCAGTGGGAAAGAATTCCACAGATTCACTCCCCTCAGAGGGGAGAAATTCTTCCTCATCTCTGCCTTAAGACTTCTTATTCTGAGATTGTTCCCATTATTCTTAGACTCTCCCACACGGGGAAACAATCTCTCCACATTCCCCCCTGTCAAAGCCCCTGAGAATCCTGTATGTTTCAATCAGGTCACCTCCCTTCCTCCTAACCCCCAGGGAGCACAGGCCCAACCTACTCACCCTCTCCTCATCAGACAGTCCCTCCATCCCCAGGATCAGGCGAGTGAACGTTCTCTTGTCTGCCCCCAATGTCAGTCTTGGGTAAGGGGCTCAGAATTGTTCAGTGTTCCAGCTGTGGTCCAGTTAATGTCTTGTATAGCTTTTAGCAAAACCTCCCTCCTTTTATTCTCCATTGTCTTGGAAATAAAGGCCAACATTCCATTTGCCTTCCCTATTAATCTCTGAACTTGGAGTTTTGTGATTGATCAATGAGGAATCCCAAACCTTTAGGTTTTGTGCCTGTCTGAGGCACGGTCAAAAGGAGATCTATCCAGACAAAGACAACATGACAGCCAATCACATGGCCTTCCAAATCACCAATAACCACATGACCACCATCACCAATATCCGGGATATTGATCAGGAAACCGTGCTGAGCAGTTTCTGAAAAGGACAATGGGATAGCTTACATTGGTCCAGCCGGGAATGTTGGAGGGTTGGTGGGATCTCAACGGAGTGTCCCATCACCCAGGAGGTGACCCTCTGTCAGACCTGCTCATTCAGAAGACTCAAGGCCCGATTTAAGGCTGATGTCAGACTGGCTGATTGGAGCAGGGCCTGAAGCCTATTTCCCATTACAGTGGCAGGCCTCCCCCCCCCCCCCCCCCCCCCCACCCTCCCCCTCAGCCCACCATGTGGTCTCCAGCCGGATAGACATGAACTCACTGGAGGGACTGACAGTAACAATAGACAACACAGCCAGGTCTGGTGTCATTGATCTCTGACGGGTGGGCGGATTCCCCCAGGGTCTCGAAGGCATGTCCGGAGAGGGTGGAGAGGAAACGGGTGACCAGCTGTCCGATATGATAAAGAATTATTCCTTATTTCACTTGAGTCTTTGTCCTGTGGGAGATCGCGCCCAGCACTCCCAGCTGGTTTGAATGGAATGGACTTTAAAATTCACTCAGGGCATGTTGATGTCAGCATTTATTGTCATGATTCGGAGATGCCGGTGTTGGACTGGGGTGGACAAAGTTAAAAATCACACAACACCAGGTTATAGTCCAACAGGTTTAAAAGCTAGTGTGCTTCCAATTAAACCTGTTGGACTATAACCTGGTGTTGTGTGATTTTTAACTTAGCATTTATTGTAACACCCTAATTGTCCAGGAGGTGGTGGGAGTGAGCTGCCTTCCTGACCCGCTGCTGTCCATGTGCTGTAGGTAGACCCACGATGCCCTTAGGGAGGGAATTCCAGGATTCTGACCCAGTGACATTGGAGGAACGGCGATATATTTCCAAGTCAGGATGGAGAGGGGCTGTGGCAGAGACCCTGCAGGGGGGTGGTGTCCCCATGGATCTGCTGCCCTTGTCCTTCTGATCTCTTGACTGTAAGAAGTTTACCAGTAGAGAGACAGTAAGGTGGGACTCCACAAGATGGATAACAATGAAAGGTTGATGCCCACCTCCCATCCAATGTTACACTCAGCTGAAAGCGCCCCATTCTACCCCCTCCAACCTCTGCTCTCACACTCACCAACAAAATGCTCCAGCCACAAGTACCCCCCACCCCACACAATGCAATGCATTCATTCCCCCCTCCCATAAAGCGCCCCTCATTATAGTTGGAGAGGGTTAGTCTCTCCCCCACTATCCACAGATATCGAGACACAACTTGCCCAGGGATCCCAGAGATTAAAGCGTAGACCTCCTGGAAAACAACCCGATGGCTTTTGTAAACGGGGCGTGAAACACCAAACTATTTCCACGTCTCAGCATGGTCAGAGATAGTCATAGGGGTCATCCAGCACGGAAACAGACCCTTCGGCCCCAACCAGTCCATGCTAACCACAATCCCAAACTAAACCAGTCCCATCTGCCTGCTCCTAGCCCATACCCCTCCAAATCTTTCCTATTCATGTACCTTACAATATTTAAAAGATATTTGGGTAAGTGTACCCACATCTACCAGTTTCTGAAACGTCGATTTTCCTGCTCATCGGATGCTGCCTGTCCTGCTGTGCTTTTCCAGCACCACTCTGATCTTGACCCACTTCCTCTGACAGTTCATTCCACACACAAACCATCCTCCATGTAATAAGACCATTTTACAAGCTGTACCTTTCCTCCAAGGTGGACTTACACCTTAGAAGGGAAAGTGTACAGAATGTTGGAGAGACCCTGTCTGGAATACTGTGCCCAGCTCTGGTCGCCCTGTTATTGAACGGATATTATTAAAGCAGGAGAGGATTTAGAAAAGATTTACCAAGATGTTTTCACATTGGAAGGTTTGAGTTATATCAATTGACTGGAAAGATGGACTTTTTTTTCACTGGAGTCAGTTCCAACAAACTCTGATCTAGGAGATGAGGGGTTTGGTTTTTATCCAGAGAGACACTAAAGCGATGTGGAGGTGCTGGGGTTGGTCAAGGGTGGACAGGGTCAGAAGTTACACAACACTAGGTTATAGTCCAACAAATAAATCTGTTCAACTATAATCTGGTGTCATGTGACTTCTAACTGTAAAATGAGATGGTACAGAGGAGGGTGACCAGATTGATCCCAGCGATGAGGGGTTTGTCTGATGAAGAGACATTGAGCAGTTTAGGCCAATACTCCCTGGAGCTTAGAAGAATGAGGGGAGATCTAATTGAGGTCTATAAGATGCTAAAGGGGATTGACACAGTAGATGTAGAGAGGATGGATCCTCATGTGGGACAATCCGGAATGAGAGGTGATGGTTTTAGGATAAGGGGCAGCAGGTTTAAACCAGAGACAATGGGGAATTCCTTCTCTCAGAGGGACATGGATCTGTGGAATTCACACGCCCAGAGCGCGGTGGATGCTGGGACACTGAGTAAATGTAAGGAGGAGATAGACAGATGTTTAATTAGTAACGGGGTGAAGGGTTATGGAGAGCGGGCAGGGAAGTAGAGATGAGGCCAAGATGAGATCAGGCCATGATGGTATTAAATGGCTGAATGGCCTCCTCCTGCCCCTAGCTGTGGTGTCCTTATATTCAATACAGCGCGGAGGTTTAGTAACTCTCTCTGAATCACACGGTCTCTCTGTTACTTTCGTTGTCCAAGGGACAAGTGTGCAGCCACATTAACACTGATTGCTCATCCTTAACTGCACATTGTCACATCTCGGCCAGACCAGCTAATGACAGCAGATTTCCCTCCCTGAAGGTCTGACATTAGTGAACCAGATGGGGGTTTTACAATAATTGACGATGGTTACATGGCCATCATTAAGACTAGCTTTTTTTATTTCGGATTTTTATTAAATTCAAATTTCACCAGGTGCCATAGTGCAATTCAAATCCATTTCCCTAAAACATTAATGTGGGATTCTGGATTATTCATCTAGTGACATTACTGCCATACCATCACCTCCCCTTCAGAGGGAGCGGGTGCCATAGCCACCATAGCACACCTATCACCTCCTGAGCAATGTCTGCAGGTTAAATTCTCTATTCATATTTATTCACATATTAACTGGTACACAGAAGCTAAAATCACAGCAAGCTGTTAGACAGCAAAAACAAAGACAGAACCGTAGCCAAGAGTAGGCCACTCAGCCCCACAAGCCTGTTCTACCACTCACTAGGATCATTCCTGGTCTGGGGCCTAACTTTGTGCCAAGAGTGTGGTGCTGGAAAAGCACAGCAGGTCAGGCAGCAGCCGGGAAGCAGGAAAATCAACGTTTTGGGTAAAAGCTCTTCATCAGGGTTCCTGATGAAGGGCTTTTGCCCGAAATGTCGAATCTCCTGCTCCTCTGATGCTGCCTGACCTGTGTTTTCCCAACACCACACTCTCGACTCTAACCTCCAGCATCTGCAGTCCCCATTTTTGCTTCACTTTGTGTACCTACCTTTAGCCATATCCCTTAATACCTTCACTTAAATCTCTCTGATTTAAATTTAACAACTGACCCAGCATCCACTGCTGTTTGTGGAAGAGAGCTCCAAACCCTTTGTGTGTAGAAGTGCTTCCTGACATCTCTCCTGAACGGTCTGGCCCTAATTCTCAGACTATTCCCATAGTTCCAGAATCCCCAACCAGTGGAAATAGTTTATCTTTATCTACCCTTTCACTTCCTGTTAAAATAGAACAGTACACAGCACAGGAACAGGCTCTTTGCCCACCATGTTCATGTGTTGCTGGAAAAGCGCAACAAGTCAGGCAGCATCCAGGGAACAGGAGAATCGACGTTTCGGGCATAAGCCGTTCTTCAGGAATAAGGAAAGTACATTCTCAAACAGACTCGCACCTGTTTCCTCATTTCCCCTCCCCCCACCTTGTCTCAGTCAAATCCCTCGAACTCAGCACCGCCTTCCTAACCTGCAATCTTCTTCCTGACCTCTCCGCCCCCACCCCACTCTGACCTATCACCCTCACCTTGACCTCTTTCCACCTATCGCATTTCCAACGCCCCTCCCCCAAGTCCCTCCTCCCTACCTTTTATCTTAGCCTGCTGGACACACTTTCCTCATTCCTGAAGAAGGGCTTATGCCCGAAACGTCGATTCTCCTGTTCCCTGGATGCTGCCTGACCTGCTGCGCTTTTCCAGCAACACATTTTCAGCTCTGATCTCCAGCATCTGCAGCCCTCACTTTCTCCCCCATATTCATGCCAACCATAGTAAACCAATCCCATCTGCCAGTACATGGTCCATATCCCTGTGTATCCTGCCTGTTCAAGGCTCTGTCTAAATGCCTCTTAAATGTCGTTATTGTAAAAATATACCTTGAAGACTTTGGTCAGACCACCTTCTAAATTCTATAGAAAACAGGAATAATTTACATAATCGCTCATCAGTTAGCCTCTGAAGTTCAAGTCACAAAAGTAGAAACAGTTCAAATGATTTAATAGATTCTTCTCAGATCCAGGTCACCATTTGAGGTATATGCAAATGTAATTTCAGATTACACAGAGTCCAAAATACTTTTGACAATTAATGGTTAGGGCTATCTCCACTCCTGGGTATCACTTATACAGAAGTATTTGTATTTAGGTAGCCATATGAATACACTTTTAAGGTGCATCATTAAGGGGAATGAATCCTCACCAATTTGTAGCTGACAATCCAGAAACACTAACTTGTTCAGTAAGTTCTTCCAGCTGTCAACATAAATCCAGCCTCAAGTGATTCCAGAACAAATTCAGAACAATTGCTGGCCAGAAACACATACTCATGGTCCTCACTAACTTTGAATTAAATAAGGGTGTTCAGAAATATCTTCATTTGTCACAGCCTGTTGTTTTGAGTGGGATTCGAACCAAGCCCCTCATCCGTAAATCAAACAGGAGTAATTATTCACACTGCCGCAAGACCAGCGGCTGAAGTTTGCTGCATGGCTCTCTCTCAGTGCTGTCAAACTCGAAGCCAGCACATGTTGTATATGTTAGTCTCTGCCAGAACCACTCAGGAGAGCTCAGGTAAATTCCACGCCAAGTTCCTATGGGGAAGGATATCCTCACAATGTCTTAGGCAGACGGGCCAGATATGATTATACAGAAAAAGTTTATTCCATATCACTCAGCAGCTCGTAACTCCAGAACAAAGCAACCCCCGCTTGATTGGCACCACACCCACAAACACCCCCTCCCTCCCCCACCGACGCTCAGTAGCAGCAGTGTGTACTATCTACAAGATGCACTGCAGAAACTCACCAAAGATCCTCAGACAGCACCTTCCAAACCCACGACCACTTCCATCTAGAAGGACAAGGGCAGCAGATTCATGGGAACACCACCCCCTGCAAGTTCCCCTCCCCTCCCCATCCCGACTTAGAACATAGAACATAGAACATAGAAGAATACAGCGCAGTACAGGCCCTTGGGCCCTCGATGTTGCGCCGATCCAAGCCCACCTAAACTACACTAACCCACTATCCTCCATATACCTATCCAATGCCCTCTTAAATGCCCATAAAGAGGGAGAGTCCACCACTGTTACTGGCAGGGCATTCCATGAACTAACAACTCGCTGAGTGAAGAACCTACCCCTAACATCAGTCCTATATCTACCCCCCCTTAATTTAAAGCTATGCCCCCTTGTAATACCCGACTCAATACGCGGGAAAAAGTTCATACTGTCGACCCTATCTAACCCCCTAATCATCTTGTACACCTCAATCAAGTCACCCCTAAACCTTCTTTTCTCTAGTGAAAACAGCCCCAAGTGCCTCAGTCTTTCCTCATACGATTTTCCTTCCATACCAGGCACCATCCTGGTAAACCTCCTCTGCACCCGTTCCAATGCCTCCACATCCTTCCTATAGTATGGCGACCAAAACTGCACACAATATTCCAGATGCGGCCGTACCAGAGTCTTATACAACTGCATCATGACCTCAGGACTCCGGAACTCAATTCCTCTACCAATAAAAGCCAGTACGCCATATGCCTTCCTCACCGCACTATTTACCTGGGTGGCAACTTTCAGAGATCTGTGTACATGGACACCAAGATCCCTCTGCTCATCCACACTACCAAGTATCCGACCATTAGCCCAGTACCCCATCTTTTTGTTATTCTTCCCAAAGTGAATCACCTCACACTTAGCTACATTGAATTCCATCTGCCACCTTTCTGCCCAGCTCTGCAGCTTCTCTATATCCTGCTGTAACCTGCCACATGCTTCCTCACTGTCAACAACTCCTCCGACTTTCGTATCATCCGCAAACTTGCTCACCCAACCTTCTAACCCCTCTTCCAGGTCATTTATAAAAATGACAAACAGCAATGGTCCCAAAACAGATCCTTGCGGAACACCGCTAGTGACGGCACTCCATGAAGAAACTTTGCCATCAACTACTACCCTCTGTCTTCTTCCATCCAGCCAATTCCTAATCCAAACCTCCAACTCACCCTCAATGCCATATCTCCGTATTTTCTGCAGTAGCCTACCATGGGGAACCTTATCAAACGCCTTACTAAAATCCATATATACCACATCTACCGCTTTCCCCTCATCAACCTCCTTCGTCACCTTTTCAAAGAATTCAATAAGGTTTGTGAGGCACGACTTGCCCTTCACAAAACCATGCTGACTATCCTTGATCACATTATTCCTATCCAGATGTGCATAAATCCTATCCCTTACAATTCTCTCTAAGACTTTGCCCACAACAGAAGTGAGACTCACCGGCCTATAGTTACTAGGGCTATCCCTACTCCCCTTTTTGAACAAGGGAACCACATTTGCTATCCTCCAGTCTTCTGGGACTACTCCTGTAGACAAAGAGGACATAAAAATCAAGGCCAATGGCTCTGCAATCTCCTCCCTTGCTTCCCAGAGAATCCTAGGATAAATGCCATCAGGCCCAGGAGACTTATCTATTTTCACCTTTTCCAGGATTTCCAACACCTCTTCTCTACATACCTCAAAGCCATCCATTCTACTTATTTGTGACTCAGTATTCTCATCGACAACAATGCCCTGTTCCTGAGTAAATACTGAAGAAAAGTATTCATTCAGTGTCTCCCCAATCTCTTCCGCCTCCACACGCAACTTCCCCCTACTATCCTTGACTGGACCTATTCCTACCCTAGTCATTCTTTTATTCCTAACATACCTATAGAAAGCCTTAGGGTTTTCCCTAATCCTATCGACTAAGGACCTTTCATGTCCCCTCCTTGCTGCTTTTAGCTCTCTCTTCAGGTCCTTCCTGGCTACCCTATAACTCTCAATCGCCCCAATTGAACCTTCACGTCTCATCTTGAGATAGGCGGCCCTCTTCCATTTAACAAGGGATTCCAATTCCTTATTAAACCACGGCTCCCTCGCACGACCCTTTCCTTCCTGCCTGACAGGTACATAATTATCAAGGACACTCAATAGTTGCCCCTTGAACAAGTTCCACATATCATTTACACTCTTGCCTTGGAGTCTACTTTTCCAAGCCACACATCCTAAGTCATGCCTCACCGCATCATAATTTCCCTTACCCCAGCTATAATTCTTGCCCTGTAGTACACACTTATCCCTCTCCATCACGTGTAAAAATCACCGAATTATGGTCACTATCCCCAAAGTGCTCACCTACCTCTAATTCTAACACCTGGCCTGGTTCGTTACCCAGAACCAAATCCAGTATGGCCTCACCTCTTGTTGGCCTGTCTACATATTGTGTCAGGAAACTCTCCTGCACACATTGAACAAACACTGACCCATCTAACGAACTTGAGCTATAGCTTTCCCAATCAATATCAGGAAAGTTAAAGTCCCCCATAACAACCACCCTATTACTGTCACTCTTCTCCTGAATCACCTTCCCTATCCTTTCTTCAATGATTCTAGGACTATTAGGAGGCCTGTAAAAGACTCCTAACAGGGTGACCTCACCTTTCCTATTCCTAACCTCAGCCCAAACTACCTCAGATGGCAAGTCCTCATCCATTGTCCTTTCCACCGACTTGGAAACGTATCGCCGTTCCTTCAGTGTCACTGGGTCAGAATCCTGGAATTCCCTCCCTAAGGGACATTGTGGGTCTACCTACAGCACATGGGCTGCAGCGGGTCAAAAAGGCAGCTCACCCCCACCTTCTCAAGGGGCAACTAGGGACAGGCAATAAATACTGGGCCCAGCCAGTGACACCCAAGTCCCACAAATTAATTTTTAAAAAGTTACAATACATTTAAAACCCACGACAGTCAGATATCAGGCGCAATTTTAGAGTACATACACATTACTATTAACTACACACTGTTGATAGTAACAATGGTGATGGCAGGTGATGGCCTAGTGGTATTAATCCAGAAACTCAACTAATGTCCTGGGGACCCGGGTTTGAATCCTGCCATGGCAGACTGGAATTAACGGTCAAATGACAGTGTTGTAAAAACCCATCTGGTACATTCATGTAAGGAAGGAAACCTGCCAGTCTTACCTGGTCAGGCCTACATGTGACTCCAGACCCACAGCAATGTGGTTGACTCTTAACTGCCCTCTGGGTAATTAGGGATGGGCAATAAATGCTGGGCTAGCCAGAGACACTATCATTCCAAGAATGAAATGAAAATTGATGAAATCAGTTGGGAACTCGGTTACACCAGTGAACACGAGTGTGTTCAGGACATAGCACTTAGCTGCTGTCAGGAACAGTCCGCTAGGTCCTGACGTTTCGAGTTTATTTTGTCATGTCCATTAACTAACTACCTTAATCAACAAGCACCATCATTGCTGGTAACACATGCAGCTTGTGGGATCGACCTTGACCCTAGAGGTGGCTCTGTGTTCACTTTACATGGCGTGCCTGTACCATACAGACTGCAGGACAGGCGGTAAAACTGCAGTCAGCCTGCAACAACACCATCCCGTGAGAGAATCCTCTTTTTTTTTTAAAAAAGAAAAGCAGAAAAACTTTCTTCTAACTCAAAACATTCAGAACAGCTCCAAAACATTTGGTTTAAAGTCAGTTTTGTTTTTACAAGCCAACCTTGCACCCAGGAAAGATCATGAACACTCTCACATTTACACAAGTCACACACCAGAAACCTGAAATCAAAACAGTAAAAGCTGGAAACAATCTGTAGGTCTGAGGAGCAACGGGGTTAACATTTCAGGTGAATACAACAAATCCCACAAAAATCACACCTCCATCTGTAACATTAACTTTGTTTTTCTCTCTCTCCTAAATGTTTCTTGCACCTTCTGTTTTTATAAAGAGTCACAGATCTACAGCACCAAAACAGGCCTTTCAGTCCACCAAGTCTAGGCCGGTCTAGAAGAAGCATTCATCTATAAAAGGTCAGCTCTGCCTGATTGGCTAACACCGTCAGCTCAGGAAAAACAAGATCAGAAACCAGGAGCAGGAGTAGGCCATTCGGCCCCTCGAGCCTGCTCTGTCATTCAATGGCCATTTTCTCATGGCCTCAGCTCCACTTACCCGCCCTCTCACCATAACCCTTAATTCCTTTACTGTTCAAAACATTGCCTTAAAAAAAATTCAACAATGAAGCCTCAGCTGCTTCACTGAGCAGGGAATTCCACAGATTCACAACCCTCTGGATGAAGGAGTTCCTCCTCAGCTAAGTCCGAAATCTGCTCCCTCCTTATTCTGAGGCTATGCCCTCTTGTCCTAGTTTCACCCACCAGTGGGAACAACCTCCCTGCTTCCATCTTATCTATTCCCTTCATAATTTTAAATGTTTCTGTAAGATCCCCCCTCATTCTTCCACATTGTAATGAATATAGTCCCAGTCTACTCAGTCTCTCCTCATAAACCAACTTCCTCAACTCCAGAACCAACCTAGTGACCCCCCTCTGCACCCCCTTCAGTGCCAGTACATCCTTTCTCAAGTAGGGACACCAAAACTGCACACAGTACCCCAGGTGTGGCCTCACTAGCACCCTGTACAGCTGCAACATAACCTCCCTATTTTTAAACTCCATCCCTTTAGCAACGAAGGACAAAATTCCATTTGCCTTCCTAACGGACGTACATGGAATAGTGTAGGTTAGGTGGTCTTTGGGCTGGCAAGACAGGTTGGCGCAAAATCGAGGGCCGAAGGGCCTGTACTGCTCTGTAATATTCTATGTTCTGATTACTTGCTGCAGCTGCAGACCAACCCTCTGTGATTCGTGCACAAGGATACCCAGGTCCCTCTGCATAGCAGCATGCTGCGATTTTTTACCATTCAAGTAATAATTGTTTTTACTGTTACTCCGACCAAAATGGATGACCTCACGTTTACCTCCTTGTACCCCATCTGCCAGACCCTTGCCCACTCACGTAACCTGTCTGCATCCCTCTGCAGACTTCCACTGTCCTCTGCACACATTGGTCTACCACTCACCCTAGTGTCACCTGCCAACTCTAACACACTATACGTGGTCCCCAACCAATCCCTCAACCATCAGTAACAGGGATGGTCTGCCCATTATCATATTACTGGCTGGGGAATCTTGAGGAGTGTAAATTGATTGCCTCATTTCCTGTGCTAAAGCAGAGCCCGCGTCACAAATGTATTTTATTTTCTGTAAAGTGCTTTGTTTTGTTGTTGTTGTGAAAGGTGCAATGGGGCAGTTGTGGGTGGGGGGGGGGGGGGGGGGGGGGGAGGGGGTACGAGTGACTGAAGGAGGTGGAACTGACAGCAAGAGGAGAAGCTGAGAGACTGAAATGAAGAGAATGACAACAGGAAACGGCAGCTCCAGGCCTGAGTGTTGGACAAGTGAGAGCGGAGACGAAGCTGAGGAAGGGACCATCAGACTGAATAGCGAATCTGTACTGAATTAACGCTGAGTTAACACAACACAGCCAACACAGCTCTGCCAGATGGAACGGGACCGAGAATTCATGGCCAGGTTAAACAGCTCCTTTGGCAAGATTTGGAGCAAACTTTCTCCTGGAGCTTTGGGACTAATTGATTTCAGAAATAAGTGAATAAAAGACAATACTGTGGCCTCCGCTCTCCAATTCAGACTGAACTGAACACTTAGACAATCCTGCCCCCACACCTGGAATGTCTCATTCAGGTTCTGACCCAGTATCCCGGAATAACCCGCGAGATGTTCCCGCAGCATTTCCAACATTCCTCAACTACCACAATGACACATGGAGGCTGGGAGGAAGTGCGAGCAACCTACAACAATTTGCATTTGTATAGCACCTTTAATGTAGTATGGGTCCAATAGCATTTCACAGGAGACAAAATAGGACACATAAGGAAATACCACAATCAAGGGCTAAATGCTTTTTTTTCTTCCTCACTAATGGGGCCACTAAATGTCAGCAGGCCATTCAGCCCATCCAGTCTGCTCTGTCATTCAGAGAGATCATGGCTGCTCTGATCATCCTCAATTCCACCTTCCTGCCTCTCCCCCATAACCCTCGATCCCCTTCCTGATGAAAGATCTGTCTGTCTCAGCCTTGAATATCCTGAATGACCCAGCCCCGACAGCCCTCTGTGAGAAAGAATTAAGTTTTAAAGAGAGTCTTTAAGAAAGATGGTTACCAGACAGCACAGCGACCGATGGAGAGATTCCACTGAGAGAGGTGCAGGGGTCAGGAACACAGAGATAGGGAGGGGGTGTAGGGGCTGGAGGGGTTAGAGATAGGGAATGGGTGTAGGAGCTGGAGGGAGTTACAGAGATAGGGAGGGGGTGTAGGAGCTAGAGGGGTTAGAGATAGGGAGGGGGTGTAGGAGCTAGAGGGGTTAGAGATAGGGAGGGGGTGTAGGAGCTGGAGAGGGTTATAGAGATGGGGGGGTGTAGGGGCTGGAGGGGGTTATAGAGATAGGGAGGGGGTGACAGAGACAGGGAGGTGCACTAATGAAACACTATTTGCCTCCCACAAAACCTTGCTGACTTTGCCTGATGACGATTTTATAAATGTACCCCCACTCTGCTCACTGCGCCCCCACCCCCTCCCCACCACCACCCGCTCTCGCTTATGTTGATGATGTAAGATGCCGGGGGTATAGAGGGGAAGCAGATGATGAGGTAAACTGGTGTTGCCAAACGGCATTTGATAAAGGTGCTAGTTGAAAGGTTACCGGGTAACTAGGTAAGAGTTCACAATGTTGGGGCAACGGATTAACCTGGATAGAGGATGAGGTCACTAACATGAAACAGAAATTGGGGAAATCAGGCCATTTTCACTATCCTTTAGTCTATCTCGGTGGCGGGGGGGGGGTCAGTGATGGGGCCTAAACTATTTTGCTCACACCCAAAATATTTCACGGAAGTGGGTAATTGTCTTGTCACCTGGTTTGGGATCTACACAGATCGGGTGGGAGAGCAGAGGAGAACCTAGAGACTGTGCTGAGCAAGAGGGTAGGCAGAAAAATGGTGGAAACAGGATAATGGGGCGTAGTCAACCTGGGCAGGGAGAGCAGAAAAGACAGTGGGCTGTTGGAATGGGGAGAGATTGCAGTGCAGAGGGATCTGGGGGTCTTACTGAGGGACCTGGCCTGATGAGATCTCCAGGAACGTCAGGAATGGTGACCGTTCCTCAGCGAGGCTCTGCCAAACGCCAACCCCTCGGGGGACTGCAGGTAGGCGTTGGTCAGATCTAACCACGGGCAGGGACTGGCACAGCTCCCAACAGCAGCGGTGACAACACCTCAAAGTGGGGACCTCATTGGTTGCCAAAGTAGTTCTGGGACATCCTGAGGATGAGAAAGGGGCTCAAGAAATGCAGGCCTCCTTTCAGAGGGATTTTCACTGCTTCTATCAGCCACTTACTTCATATTGTCAGGAAATAAGTCCCTTCCTGATTTTTATCCAATTTTCCTTAAGAATCACAGAATCTCCTAACCTGTGTGGAAACAGGCCCTTCGGCCCAACAAGTCCATACTGACCCTCTGAAGAGTAACCCACCCAGACCCATTCCCCTACTCTATTAACCCTGACTAATGCACCTAACCTACACACCCCTGAACTCTACGGGCAATTTAGCGTGGCCAATTCACCTAACCTACACATCTTTGGACTGTGGGAGGAAACCGGAGCACCCGGAGGAAACCCACGCAGACACGGGGAGAATGTGCAAACTCCACACAGTCAGTCGATGAGGCTGGGATTGAACCCGGGTCCCTGGCGCTGTGAGGCAGCAGTGCTAACCACTGAGCCATTTTTTAAGACAGTGCATTCCTGTCACAAAGATTTGCTGCATGATATAACCTCTAATCCTTAGTCAAATTCTCTGCAATTTCTCTCTCCCTGGTCAGTGACCCCCTCCTGCTACTGGAAACGGCTTCTCCTCATTAACCCTGGGGCTTGTGCTCATTGAAGTTTCAAAAGTATGAGAGGTGACCTCATTGGACCGTACACAGGGAGACCTGACAGGGGGAGATGTGGAGAGGTGGTTTCCAATTGCAGACAAGTCTAGGACCAGAGGGGCATCATCTCAGAGTAAGGGGTCACCCATTGATGACAGAGATGGGGAGGGATTTCTTCCCTCAGAGGGGAGTGAATCTGAGGCATTCTTTCCCACAGAGGGCTGTTGGGGCTGGGTCATTCAGGATACTCAAGGCTGAGACAGACAGATCTTTAATCAGGAAGGGGATCGAGGGTTAAGGGGGAGAGGCAGGAAAGTGGAGTGAGGATGATCACATCGGTCACGATGTCACTGAATGTGGGAACAGACTGGATGGGCTGAATGGCCTTACCTCTGCTGCTATGGAGACTATTTCTCCCTAATTATATATATCAAACTCCTCTCATGATTTTCAGCACAACGTTTAAACTTCCTGCGAACCTACCCTGCTCTCAATTCCAGTGCTCACCCTTCACCATCTCTCCCTACCCTCCTGAACTCCCCTACTCCTGGTGTACACCACTCGGCCGTGCTCTCCAATCACACAGTTAGTAACAGCAGCCTGGCTCCACATTGTCAGATATTAAAAAATGGTGACATTAGCTCCCCAGCAGACAATCGTAACCTCCGGAAACAATTCTTAGAAAAACAACTTCAAACCACAAATACATCCAGTACCAAAATGCTTTACTCAGAACTGCAGCCGCATAATGGTGAGATTTTATCATCGCAACACCCCACATCACCCCCACCCCCACATCACCTACACCCACCACGGGGAGAGGATCATGGGACTTCGTAATTAACCGGTCTCAGCAACTGCTGTCCCACCGACAGTGCGGCGCTCCCTCAGCACTGACCCTACGACAGTGCGGCGCTCCCTCAGCACTGACCCTCCGACAGTGCGGCGCTCCCTCAGCACTGACCTTCCGACAGCGCGGCGCTCCCTCAGCACTGACCTTCCGACAGCGCGGCGCTCCCTCAGCACTGACCCTACGACAGCGCGGCGCTCCCTCAGCACTGACCCTACGACAGCGCGGCGCTCCCTCAGCACTGACCCTACGACAGCGCGGCGCTCCCTCAGCACTGACCCTACGACAGCGCGGCGCTCCCTCAGCACTGACCCTACGACAGCGCGGCGCTCCCTCAGCACTGACCCTACGACAGCGCGGCGCTCCCTCAGCACTGACCCTACGACAGCGCGGCGCTCCCTCAGCACTGACCCTACGACAGCGCGGCGCTCCCTCAGCACTGACCCTACGACAGCGCGGCGCTCCCTCAGCACTGACCCTACGACAGCGCGGCGCTCCCTCAGCACTGACCCTACGACAGCGCGGCGCTCCCTCAGCACTGACCCTACGACAGCGCGGCGCTCCCTCAGCACTGACCCTACGACAGCGCGGCGCTCCCTCAGCACTGACCCTACGACAGCGCGGCGCTCCCTCAGCACTGACCCTACGACAGCGCGGCGCTCCCTCAGCACTGACCCTACGACAGCGCGGCGCTCCCTCAGCACTGACCCTACGACAGTGCGGCGCTCCCTCAGCACTGACCCTCCGACAGCGCGGCGCTCCCTCAGCACTGACCCTACGACAGCGCGGCACTCCCTCAGCACTGACCCTACGACAGCGCGGCACTCCCTCAGCACTGACCCTACGACAGCGCGGCACTCCCTCAGCACTGACCCTACGACAGTGCGGCACTCCCTCAGCACTGACCCTACGACAGTGCGGCACTCCCTCAGCACTGACCCTACGACAGTGCGGCACTCCCTCAGCACTGTTGGACAATGCCAGTGTAGGTGTTTGTTCTCAGGACAGTCGAGTACATTGTGAAGCCCTGAGCCGCTGCCTGAGGGAAGTGACTGGCTGTGGTGGGCTCAAAGCAGCGTGAGAATCTACACAATCGGTTTGTGTAATCTCTGCGCTCTCGTCAACACTGATCAGCTCAAAGGAACAAAGCACCAACAAAGCCGCAGGAACAGAAACCGAGTAACAGGAGATAGTCACAGGCAGAGGTTGCAGGAACTGACACTGAGTGAGTCAGTGTTCCCCATGGTGTCTGTGAGCTATCAGCAAACAATCAGAGCAAAGAGGTCAACACGGGTCAGGCCCAGCCTGGGTAATATCTCAGCAGTGAGTGAGCCTTGCATGGCCTGCTCTTACACAGCCTGTAACTTGCCCCACACTGTCCACACGCCAAGGACAAACCCAGCAGCAATACAATGTCAACCATAGCTTCCCCTGTGCTGCCCAGGCTGATTGCTATTGGAAAGCATGTGCCAGTATGGAGCAGGGTTACTGTGGTGGGCATCAGATACACAGTGCAAGTCTGTCTGGGAATAATCCACATTACCCCTAGGGTACATGAGAGGTACCCCACACACCGACTCTCACTGGGGTACAGTCCCCCCCACACACACACTGGGGTACGGGCTCCCACACATGTATATGTCCAAATGCCTTTTAAATGTTGTTTATGTACCCACCTCATCCACTTCCACTAGCAGCTCATTCCATATGCGTCCCACCCTCTGTGCAACAAGGTTGTCCCTCAGGGTCCCTTGTATTCTTTCCCCTCTAACCTTAAACTGATGCCCTCTCGTCCTCGATTCCCCAACCCTGGGGAAAAATCTGAGTGCATTCACCCTGTCCATGCTTCTCATGATCTTATACACTTCCATAAGTGTCTCCCCTTGGTCTCCTATGCTCTAGACAGAAGATTTCTTGCTTTTTGGATCTTTCTCTTTCACTCTTGAGTCCTGGCAACATCCTTGTAAATTTCTCCTGCACTCTCTTTCCAGTTTAATAACATCCTTCCTGTAGCAAGGTGACCAAAACTGAACACAATCCTCCAAGTGCGGCCTCACCAACATCCTGTACAACTGCAACATAACTTCCCAACGTCTATACTCAGTGCCCTGACTGATGAAGGCCAGTGTGCCAAAACCCTCCTTCCCTGCCCTGTCTACCTGGGACTCCACTTTCAGAGAACCGTGCACCTGAACTCCAAATATCAGCCAGAGATCCTGCAATTTCTTCTCTCGTCTCTAGCAGTGTCCTTGGATATATCAGGTCAGAACGAGGAGATCTATCCACCTTCATCCATTCTAATACATCCAACACCTCCTCCACTGTGATATAGACTGTCCCCAAGATGTCACCCTAACTTCCCCAAGTTCCCAAATCTTCATTGTCTTTCTCTACGGTAAACACAGAGGAGAAATATTCATTGAGGACCTCGCCCATCTCCTGCGGTCCTACACATCCATGGTCCTTGAGGGGTCCTATTCTCTCTCGAGTTATTCTTTTTCCTTTAATCTACTTGAAGAACCTCTTTGGATTCCCTCTAATCTTCTCAGCCAAGGCCATCTCGTGCCCCCTTTTCACCTTCTTCAGTAAACTCCTGTATTCCCTGTGTACATCCAGGGATTCCCTTGATCCCAGTTGCCTGTGTCTGAGTCCTGCCTCCTTTTTTCTGGTCAAAGCTTCAATATTTCTTGTCATCCAGCATCCCACCCCCAGACCCAGCGCCACCAATGGCAATGCCCTGCACCTCCCATGGCAAAACGCACCTAACCTATACATCCCTGGACACTACAGGCAATTTAGCATGGCTAATCCATCCTGACCTGCACATCTTTGGACTGTGGGAGGAAACCGGAGCACCCGGAGGAAACCCACGCAGACACGGGGAGAATGTGCAAACTCCACACAGACAGTTGCCTGAGGCTGGAATCGAACCTGGGTTCCTGGTGCTGTGAGGCAGCAGTGCTAACCACTGAGCCCTAGGTTTCAGTCTGGGATCTGACATTAGCTGAGGCCCTAACACCAGTGTCTGGGGTAGAATTTTAGTAATGGGAACTTTGGCCAGCTCAATACCCAAGGACACACAAAAGCTAAATCTGTTAAACCATCATTTGATGGCCATGGGACAACGTGATCCAAATGATGGGAAGCTAATGGAATTAGTGGGATTGTGCCAGTTGTCACACTGGTGTCAGCAGTTTGCGCTCGGAAAGGCGATGGTCTGGTGGCATTATCACGAGGGTAATATTGAGCTTGTGCCTGAAACGTCGATTCTCCTGCTCCTCGGATGCTGCCCGACCTGCTGTGCTTTTCCAGCACCACACTCTCGACGCTGATGTCCAGCACCTGCAGTCCTCACTTTCTCCCATTAATTGGGTGACCCCCAGGTAACGTCCTGGGGACCTGCACTCAAATCCGGCCACAGCGGATGGTGGAATGTGAATTCAATAAAAATCTGGAATTAAAAGTGGAACAATGACTATGAAACGGTCATCGGTGGTGGCACGGTGGCTCAGTGGTTAGCACTGCTGCCTCACAGCACCAGGAACCTGGGTTCAATTCCTGCCTCAGGCAACTGACTGTATGGAGTTTGCACATTCTCCCCGTGTCTGCGTGGG
The DNA here is from genome assembly GCF_037043375.1 of Chiloscyllium plagiosum. Taxonomy (NCBI): domain Eukaryota; kingdom Metazoa; phylum Chordata; class Chondrichthyes; order Orectolobiformes; family Hemiscylliidae; genus Chiloscyllium; species Chiloscyllium plagiosum. The sequence continues at coordinate 5,850,289 of NW_028270152.1, forward strand.
TTTCCTCCGGGTGCTCCGGTTTCCTCCCACAGTCCAAAGATGTGCAGGTCAGGTGGATTGGCCATGCTAAATTGTCCACAGTGTTAGGTGCATTAGTCAGGGGTAAATATAGTGTAGGGGAATGGGTCTGGGTGAGTTACTCTTTGGAGGGTCGGTGTGGACAAGTTGGGCTGAAGGGCCTGTTTCCACACAGTGGACATTCTATTTTCGTCTCTAAACTATTATCAAGAAAAAACCCATCTGGGTTCACTGATTCTTTGTTTAGGGAAGGAATTCCTTACCTGGTCTGGCCTACATGTGACTCCAGACCCATGGCAATATGGCTGACACTTAAATGCCCTCTGGGTAATTAGGGATGGGTAATAAATTTTGAACCAGTATAGAGATATCCTGCCAATGAATAAATACAACCAGCGTATTTCTTGATCAATCAGCGAGTAGCCAAAGGATGAGTGGTTGTAGGTTGGTCACTGAGGTGTGCCTGCAATCTGTCAGGGCCCCACCCAACTTGAGACAGCGAGTTACGGGTTAACTCACTCAGTTACTGGCACTGTCTCTGTTGACATAGCTGTTGGGAAATAAACACTTTTCAAGACTTCCCCCTATAGTTCACGCAGAGAGCTCGCTCTATCTTCAAAAAGGAGAACAGTTCTGAGGAACTACAGCAAAAAATAATCAGAGCAATTTTTTCTCAGCAATGTCACGGACAGTGGGGCAGAGGTTGGTATTAATTACGGGATCACACTATGCAACTGTACAGGATGTGTTTCCACGCAGTTAACAGTATCAGACGCTGCAGTTAATTGGAAAGGAGCCTGGGGTGGGTGCAGGATCATGCTGCGTAACTCATGGGATCGCACTCTGCAGCTTCACAGCTCTCAAGACAAGAAAGGACGCTAGCCAAACACTTTCCCCAAGAAGATCACAGAGTTGTAGAGATGTACAGCAAGGAAACAGACCCTTCGGTCCAACCCGTCCATGCCAACCAGATATCCCAACCCAATCTAGTCCCACCTGCCAGCACCCGGCCCATATCCCTCCAAACCCTTCCTATTCATATACCCATCCAAATGCCTCTTAAATGTTGCAATTGTACCAGCCTCCACCACATCCTCTGGCAGCTCATTCCATACACGTACCACCCTCTGTGTGAAAAAGCTGCCCCTTAGGTCCCTTTTATATCTTTCCCCTCTCACCCTAAACCTATGCCCTCCAGTTCTGGACCCCCACCCCCCCCCCCCACCCCCCCCCGGCCCCAGGGAAAAGACTTTGCCTATTTATCCTATCCAAGACCCTCTTGACTTTATAAACCTCTAGAAGGTCACCCCTCAGCCTCCGACGCTCCAGGGAAAACAGCCCCAGCCTGTTCAGCCTCTCCCTGTAGCTCAAACCCTCCAACCCTGGCAACATCTTTGTAAATCTTTTCAAAACCCTTTCAAGTTTCACAACATCTTTCCGATAGGAAGGAGACCAGAATTGCACACAATATTCCAACAGTGGTCTAACCAATGTTCTATACAGCCGCAACATGACCTCCCAACTCCTGTACTCAATACTCTGACCAATAAAGGAAAGCATACCAAACACCTTCTTCACTATCCTATCTACCTGCGTCTCCACTTTCAAGGAGCTATGAACCTGCACTCCGAGATCTCTTTGTTCAGCAACACTCCCTAGGACCTTACCATTAAGTGTGTAGGTCCTGCTAAGATTTGCTTTCCCAAAATGCAGCACCTCGCATTTATCAGAATTAAACTCCATCTGCCACTTTTCAGCCCATAGGCCCATCTGGTCAAGATCCTGTTGTAATCTGAGGTAATTATCTTCGCTGTCCACTACACCCCCAATTTTGGTGTCATCTGCAAATTTACTAACTGTACCTCTTGTGCTCACATCCAAATCATTTATGTAAATGACAAAAAGTAGAGGACCCAGCACCGATCCTTGTGGCACTCCACTGGTCACAGGCCTCCAGTCTGAAAAACAACCCTCCACCACCATCCCTCTACCTTTTAGCCAGTTCTGTATCCAAATGGAGACCAGTCCCTGTATTCCATGAGATCTAATCTTGCTAACCAGTCTCCCATGGGGAACCTTGTCAAACGCCTTACTGAAGTCCATATAGATCACATCCACTGCTCTGCCCTCATCAATCCTCTTTGTTACTTCTTCAAAAAACTCAATCAAGTTTGTGAGACATGATTTCCCATGCACAAAGCCATGTTGACTGTCCCTAATCAGTCCATGCCTTTCCAAATACATGTACATCCTGTCCCTCAGGATTCCCTCCAACAACTTGCCCACCACCGACGTCAGGCTCACCGGTCTATAGTTCCCTGCCTTATCTTTATCGACCTTCTTAAACAGTGGCACCACGTTAGCCAACCTGCAGTCTTCCGGCACCTCACCATGTCTATCGGTGATACAAATATCTCAGCAAGAGGCCCTGCAATCACTTATGCATTTCAAGACATCCAGCACTTCCTCCTTTGTAAGATGGACATTTTTCAAGATGTCTCCATCTATTTCCCTACAGTCTATGTCTTCCATGTCCTTTTCCACAGTAAATACTGATGCAAAATTCTTATTATGCTCCCCCATCTCCTGCGGCTCCACACAAAGGCCGTCTTGCTGATCTTTGAGGGGCCCTATTCGCTCCCTAGTTACCCTTTCATCATTTATGTATTTGTAAAAACTCTTTGGATTCTCCTTAATTCTATTTGCCAAAGCTATCTCATGTCCCCGTTTTGCCCTCCTGATTTCCCTCTTAAGTATACTCCTACTTCCTTTATTCTCTTCTAAGGATTCACTCGATCTATCCTGTCTATACCTGACATATGCTTCCTCGTTTTTCTTAACCAAACCCTCAATTTCTTTAGTCATCCAGCATTCCCTATACCTACCAGCCTTTCCTTTCACCCTGACAGGAATATACTTTTTCTGGATTCTCGTTATCTCATTTCTGAAGGCTTCCCATTTTCCAGCCGTCCCTTTATCTGTGAACATCTGCCTCCAATCAGCTTTTGAAAGTTCTTGCCCAATACCGTCAAAAATCAGCCTTCCTCCAATTTAGAACTTCAACTTTTAGATCTGGTCTATCCTTTTCCATCGCTATTTTAAATCTAATGGAATTATGGTCGCTAGCCCCAAAGTGCTCCCCCTCTGACACCTCACCTGCCCTGCCTTATTTCCCAAGAGTGGGTCAAGTTTTGCACCTTCTCTAGTAGATACATCCACATACTGAATCAGAAAATTGTCTTGTACACACTTAACAAATTCCTCTCCATCTAAACCCTTAACACTAAGGCAGTCCCAGTCGATGTTTGGAAAGTTAAAATCCCCTACCATAACCACACTATTATTCTTGTAAATAGCTGAGATTTCCTTACAAGTTTGTTTCTCAATTTCCCTCTGACTATTGGGGGGTCTATAATACAGTCCCAATAAGGTGATCATCCCTTTCTTATTTCTCAGTACAATCCAAATAACTTCCCTGGATGTATTTCGGGGAATATCCTCCCTCAGCACAGCTGTAACGCTATCCCTTATCAAAAATGCCACTCCCCCTCCTCTCTTGCCTCCCTTTCTATCCTTCCTGTAGCATTTGTACCCTGGAACATTAAGCTGCCAGTCCTGCCCATCCCTGAGCCATGTTTCTGTAATTGCTATGATATCCCAGTCCCATGTTCCTAACCATGCCCTGAGTTCATCTGCCTTCCCTGTTAGGCCCCTTGCATTGAAATAAATGCAGTTTCATTTATTAGTCCCACCTTGTCCCTGCCTGCTCTGACTGTTTGACTCGCTTCTGTTCTCAACTGTACCAGTCTCAGATTGATCTCTTTCCTCACTATTGTCTCAGATCGATCTCTTTCCTCACTATCTCCCTGGGTCTCCCTGGGTCTCCCTGGGTCCCCCCCCCCCCCCCCACCCCCACCTTACTAGTTTAAATCCTCCCAAGCAGTTCTAACAAATCTCCCTGCCAGTATATTAGCCCCCTTCCAATTTAGGTGCAATCTGTCCTTCTTGTACAGGTCACTTTTACCCCAAAAGAGATTCCAATGATCCAAAAATGCGAATCCTCCTCCAATACACCAGCTCCTCAGCCATGCATTCCTCTGCTCTATCCTCCTATTCCTGCCCTCACTAGCTCGTAGCACTGGGAGTAATCCAGATATTACTACCCTTGAGGGCCTCCTTTTTAAATTCCTGCCTAACTCCCTGTAATCTCCCTTCAGAATCTCAACCTTTTCCCTTCCTATGTCGTTGGTTCCAATGTGGACAATGACCTCCTGCTGGCCCCTCTCCCCCGTGAGAACATTCTGCACCCTCTCTGAGACATCCTTGATCCTGGCACCAGGGAGGCAACACACCATTCTGATTTTTCGCTGCTGGCCACAGAAACGTCTGTCAGTGACACAGGTGAACAGAGACACTTATTTCTCCTCATTGTCTCTCAGTTTCCAGTCAGAGCCCAGGTCAGATAGACAACAGCAATATTCCCTTCCCTGCTGTATCTCAACTCCAACTGACTGCCTTGAATACCACCCAATCCCACCTTTCAACTGATCCCAAGCAACTACTTTCTGCCCACAGAAAAGACCCTGAGCTTCCAGTTTCCTGCCACTTTCACCCCCCCACCCTGTTCCCTGGCCGACATCTCTGCCTCAGGCCTACTGCAGGGCTCCAGTGAAGCTCAGTGCAAGCTGGAAGAACAGCCCCTCATTTTCCGCTTGGGGACCCTGCAGCCTTCAGGGCTCAGTATGGAGTTCAGTAACGTTAGGGCTTGAGCACCTTCGCCCAGGTCCTTACCCCAACCCCCACACCCCGGGGCCCTGACATACTTGGGCTGCACTCAACACAGCCAGGCCATTCTCACCCACCCCTCGTCCTCATTAGCAGCTTTTCCTCTCTCCCTGGCTCACCATTATCCATCCCTTTGTCTGCCTAACAGTCAGTCAGTCATTCTCTCTCTCTCTGGGCTCCATCTCCACCAATCCACCTCCTTCACCCCTTCCCCATGCCCTCCCCAACCTGCAGCCCACACTCCTCTGTCTTCACTACATACACCAACCTGTTCCTGGTCACTGTCCATTCTGAAGAAGGGTGACTGAATCTGAAACACCAACTCTGTTTCTCTCTCCAGAGATGCTGCCAGACCTACTGAGTTTCTCCAGCACGTTCTGTTTCAGATTTCCAGCATCCGTAGTTATTTGATTTATTGCATGGTCCCTGAATCCATGTCCGGAATTCCTGCTAATTGAGCCCATCAAATCCTTTAACAACTCCTAACGAACTGGGGGGGATCCTAGCCAGTAGTGTCTAGTCTCAATGGCCTCTTCTGGGCTCTGTGACTCATTGCTATAAACAAACACTGACATTAATGTTCACGCTGTGACAGGAACGTTTCAACATCTGGGAAAGTAGATGATCCTCCCAAGCCAGGCCCCAATACCTCCCGGGGAGACGGTTAAAACATTGCCTCATGATGTAGGAGCGATGGGCCCTTCAGCTCAGGGAGTCTGTGCAATTTCTTTACAGTAACCCCACCTATCTCTACATTCATTCACAGGATGAGGGGATTGCTCTCTGGGCCAGCAGTTATTGTCCATCCCTAATTACCCAGAGGGCAGTTAAGAGTCAACCCCATTACTGTGGGTCTGGAGTCACATGTAGGCCAGACCAGGTAAGGCTGGCAGTTTCCTTCCCTAAAGGACATTAGTGAACCAGCTTTTCTGACAAGTTCCATGGTCGTTATTAAACTCTTAACTTCAGATTTTTATTGAGTTCAAATTCCACCAACTGCACAATTCGAAGCCGAGTCCCCAGAGTTATCCCTGAGTCTCCCAATAAACAGTCCACTGATCCATCGCCTTTCCTACATGGGGCCCATTGCCTTGAATATTATGACCCATCAGGTGCTTCGTAAAGGGCTTCTGCCTCACTGGTGTCAGTCTCCAGACGGTCATTTACTACAAACTCACCAGGACAAAGGACCCGATACCCAGCATGAGCAAAACCAATGTAGTGTACAAAATCCCATGCAAGGACTGTACATAACACTACATAGGACAAACAGGAAGACAGCTAACGATCCGCATCCACGAACATCAACTAGCCACGAAACAACACGACCAGCTATCCTTAGTAGCCACACACGCAGATGACAAGCAACATGAATTCGACTGGGACAACACTACTATTATAGGACAAGCCAAACAGAGAACAGCCAGGGAATTCCTAGAGGCATGGCACTCATCCACAGATTCAATCAATAAGCACATCGACCTGGACCCAATATACCGACCCATTGCAACAGACAGCTGGAACTGACAACCGGAAGCGGCAGATTCAAACCACTATAAATGCCGGAGGAAAGATCACAGAAGCGCTTCACAGGAGGCTCCCAAGCACTGAGGATGTCACCTAGACAGGGGACGAAACGTCTGCAACTCAAATTCCCAGCTCGGCGAGCAGAACCACAACTACACTCCCACAGACTCCCATAGCTACTTGCTCTACACCTCCTCCCACCCAGTATCCTGCAAGAACTCCATCCCATTCTCCCAATTCCACATCTGCTCGGATAAGGAGACATTCCACTCCCAAGCGTCCCAGATGGCCACCTATTTCGAGCAACGTGCTTTTCCTCCCTCTATCATGCAGACAGCTCCTCTCCACATCCCCTTCATTCCCCACTCCACTGCTCTAACCGCCCACCAGCACAATAAAGACAGAGTCCCCCTTGTTCTCACCTACCACCCCACCATCTCCCCATCCAACACATCATCCTTAAACACTTCCGCCAACTCCAACTAGACCCCACCACCAAGAACACCTTCCCCTCCCCCACCCCTCTCTGCCTTCCACAAAGACCGTTCCCTTCGACAGACCTTGGTTCACGCCACCCCTCCCCCAATCCCCCGGTACCTTCCCCTGCAACCGGAAAGATGCCAAACCTGCTGGTACCCCCCCCCCCCCCCGCCCCCCTCCATCCAGGGCCCCAAACACTCCTTCCAGGGGAGACAGAGGATCCCCTGCCTCTCCTCCAACCGAGTTACTGCATCAGGTGCTCCCAATGTGGTCTTCTCTACATCGGGGAGACCGAACGTAAACTTAGGGAACGGTTCACCGAGTATCTCAGCCGGGCCCACAGGAGCCGACCGGACCTCCCTGTCACCGCCCATTTCAATTCCCCTTCCCACTCCCTCTCCGACAGGACCATCCTTGGCCTCCTCCATCGCCACAATGAACCACAGCGTAAATTGGAGGAACAACACCTCATCTTCCACCTGGGCAGCCTACAGCCCGGAGGACACAACATTGAGTTCTCCAATTTCAAATAACCTCCCCTTCCCCATCCCCCAACTCCCTTCCCAGCCCCTCCCCCTCCCTTCCACTCCTCCCAGCCACTAACCAGATTCATTCCTCTCATTGACCAACCAGGTCGCACCCTCTACCTGTCTTCACCTATCCCCACCTCACCACCCTGCACCCCCACCCCCTTTATCTGCAGCTGCCCCCCCCCGCCCACAAGTCCTGAAGATGGGTTACACGTTGTCTTCTCTCCCCGCTGATGCTGCCTGCCTTGCTGTGTCCCTCCCCCCCTGATACTACCTGCCTTGCTGTGTCCCCCTCCCTCCTGATGCTGCCTGCCTTGCTGTGTCCCTCCCCCCCTGATGCTGCCTGCCTTGCTGTGTCCCCCTCCCTCTGATACTGCCTGCCTTGCTGTGTCCCCCTCCCTCCTGATACTACCTGCCTTGCTGTGTCCCTCTCTCCTGATACTACCTGCCTTGCTGTGTCCCTCCCCCCCTGATACTACCTGCCTTGCTGTGTCCCCCTCCCTCCTGATGCTGCCTGCCTTGCTGTGTCCCCCTCCCTCCTGATACTACCTGCCTTGCTGTGTTCCCTCCCCCTCCTGATGCTGCCTGCCTTGCTGTGTCCCCCTCCCCCTCCTGATGCTGCCTGCCTTGCTGTGTTCCTCTCCCTCCTGATGCTGCCTGCCTTGCTGTGTTCCTCTCCCTCCTGATACTGCCTGCCTTGCTGTGTTCCTCTCCCTCCTGATGCTGCCTGCCTTGCTGTGTCCCTCTCCCTCCTGATGCTGCCTGCCTTGCTGTGTTCCCTCTCCCTCCTGATACTGCCTGCCTTGCTGTGTTCCCCTCCCTCCTGATACTGCCTGCCTTGCTGTGACCCTCTCCCTCCTGATGCTGCCTGCCTTGCTGTGTTCCTCTCCCTCCTGATACTGCCTGCCTTGCTGTGTTCCTCTCCCTCCTGATACTGCCTGCCTTGCTGTGTCCCTCTCCCTCCTGATGCTGCCTGCCTTGCTGTGTCCCTCTCCCTCCTGATACTGCCTGCCTTGCTGTGTCCCTCTCCCACCTGATACTGCCTGCCTTGCTGTGTCCCTCTCCCTCCTGATGCTGCCTGCCTTGCTGTGTCCCTCTCCCTCCTGATGCTGCCTGCCTTGCTGTGTTTATCTCCCTCCTGATACTACCTGCCTTGCTGTGTTCCCTCCCCCTCCTGATGCTGCCTGCCTTGCTGTGTCCCTCTCACTGCTGATGCTGCCTGCCTTGCTGTGTTCCTCTCCCTCCTGATGCTGCCTGCCTTGCTGTGTCCCTCTCCCTCCTGATGCTGCCTGCCTTGCTGTGTTTATCTCCCTCCTGATGCTGCCTGCCTTGCTGTGTACCTTCTCCCTCCTGATGCTGCCTGCCTTGCTGTGTCCCCCTCCCCCTCCTGATGCTGCCTGCCTTGCTGTGTTCCTCTCCCTCCTGATGCTGCCTGCCTTGCTGTGTCCCTCTCCCTCCTGATGCTGCCTGCCTTGCTGTGTTTATCTCCCTCCTGATACTGCCTGCCTTGTTGTGTTCCTCTCCCTCCTGATGCTGCCTGCCTTGCTGTGTTTATCTCCCTCCTGATGCTGCCTGCCTTGCTGTGTTTATCTCCCTCCTGATGCTGCCTGCCTTGCTGTGTTTATCTCCCTCCTGATACTGCCTGCCTTGTTGTGTTTATCTCCCTCCTGATACTGCCTGCCTTGTTGTGTTCCTCTCCCTCCTGATGCTGCCTGCCTTGCTGTGTTCCCCCTCCCTCCTGATACTGCCTGCCTTGCTGTGTCCCTCTCCCTCCTGATGCTGCCTGCCTTGCTGTGTCCCTCTCCCTCCTGATACTGCCTGCCTTGCTGTGTTCCCCTCCCTCCTGATACTGCCTGCCTTGCTGTGTCCCGCTCCCTCCTGATACTGCCTGCCTTGCTGTGTTCCCCTCCCTCCTGATACTGCCTGCCTTGCTGTGTTCCCCTCCCTCCTGATGCTGCCTGCCTTGCTGTGTCCCGCTCCCTCCTGATACTGCCTGCCTTGCTGTGTCCCTCTCCCTCCTGATACTGCCTGCCTTGCTGTGTTCCTCTCCCTCCTGATGCTGCCTGCCTTGCTGTGTTCCCTCTCCCTCCTGATGCTGCCTGCCTTGCTGTGTCCCCCTCCCTCCTGATACTGCCTGCCTTGCTGTGTCCCTCTCCCTCCTGATACTGCCTGCCTTGCTGTGTCCCTCTATGTCCTGATACTGCCTGCCTTGCTGTATCCCTCTCCCTCCTGATACTGCCTGCCTTGCTGTGTCCCTCTATGTCCTGATACTGCCTGCCTTGCTGTATCCCTCTCCCTCCTGATACTGCCTGCCTTGCTGTGTCCCTCTCCCTCCTGATACTGCCTGCCTTGCTGTGTCCCTCTCCCTCCTGATACTGCCTGCCTTGCTGTGTCCCTCTCCCTCCTGATGCTGCCTGCCTTGCTGTGTCCCTCTCCCTCCTGATGCTGCCTGCCTTGCTGTGTCCCTCTCCCTCCTGATACTGCCTGCCTTGCTGTGTCCCTCTCCCTCCTGATGCTGCCTGCCTTGCTGTGTCCCTCTCCCTCCTGACGCTGCCTGCCTTGCTGTGTCCCCCTCCCTCCTGATACTGTCTGCCTTGCTGTGTTCCTCTCCCTCCTGATGCTGCCTGCCTTGCTGTGTCCCTCTCCCTCCTGATGCTGCCTGCCTTGCTGTGTCCCTCTCCCTCCTGACGCTGCCTGCCTTGCTGTGTCCCTCTCCCTCCTGATGCTGCCTGCCTTGCTGTGTCCCTCTCCCTCCTGATGCTGCCTGCCTTGCTGTGTTCCCCTCCCTCCTGATACTGTCTGCCTTGCTGTGTCCCTCTCCCTCCTGATGCTGCCTGCCTTGCTGTGTCCCCCTCCCTCCTGACGCTGCCTGCCTTGCTGTGTCCCCCTCCCTCCTGATACTGCCTGCCTTGCTGTGTCCCCCTCCCTCCTGATGCTGCCTGCCTTGCTGTGTCCCTACCCCTCCTGATACTGCCTGCCTTGCTGTGTTCCCCTCCCTCCTGATACTGCCTGCCTTGCTGTGTCCCCCTCCCTCCTGATACTGCCTGCCTTGCTGTGTCCCCCTCCCTCCTGATGCTGCCTGCCTTGCTGTGTCCCTACCCCTCCTGATACTGCCTGCCTTGCTGTGTTCCCCTCCCTCCTGATGCTGCCTGCCTTGCTGTGTCCCCCCTCCCTCCTGATACTGCCTGCCTTGCTGTGTCCCCCTCCCTCCTGATGCTGCCTGCCTTGCTGTGTTCCCTCTCCCTCCTGATACTGCCTGCCTTGCTGTGTCCCCCTCCCTCCTGATGCTGCCTGCCTTGCTGTGTCCCCCCTCCCTCCTGATACTGCCTGCCTTGCTGTGTCCCCCTCCCTCCTGATGCTGCCTGCCTTGCTGTGTTCCCTCTCCCTCCTGATACTGCCTGCCTTGCTGTGTCCCCCCTCCCTCCTGATACTGCCTGCCTTGCTGTGTCCCCCTCCCTCCTGATGCTGCCTGCCGTGCTGTGTTACCCGAGCCTCCGGCCTGTCTATTTCAGATTCCAGCATCTGTCTCAAACCACCATCCCCCCCCCCCCACCTCCGGCAGTGTATTCCAGACCCTCACCCACCCTCTGGGTGAAAGAAGCCTTTCCATAAATCCTCTCAAAATCAAGGTCTTTTTCCTAGAATGATGACGTCAACTTGTACGAGGGGACATAGCTACAAATTGAGGGGTGACAGATTTAAGACAGATGTCAGAGGCAGGTTCTTTACTCAGAGAGTGGTAAGGGGGTGGAATGCCCTGCCTGGTAATGTAGTTAACTCAGCCACATTAGGGAGATTTAAACAGTCCTTAGATAAGCACATGGATGATGATGGAATAGTGTAGGGGGACGAGCTGAGAATAGTTCACAGGTCGGCACAACATTGAGGGCCGAAGGGCCTGTTCTGCGCTGGATTGTTCTATGTTCTCTACATTCAAAACTCAGGAAACTGGTGATTGGAATTCAGTCCAGAGAAGTGAGGTAATAAATTTGAGGAAAATGAGAAACAGCAAGGGAGGCAGAGGATTCTGGTTAAGTACAGAAGGTTCAAAATTCTTTACAGCACGTGTCCAGACAGAGCACTGGAGGTGGCGGGGCAGATAGATACGGTGGGTGAGAAACACCCTTCATTGGCCAAGACACAGGATATAACAGCAGGGAGGTTATGCTACAATGGAATACAGAAAGCAGCTGGGCTCCTGTTTGGGTATAGTGTACAATTCCAGTCACTACATTACAGGAAGGATGTGATGGAACTGCAGAAATACTCGGGGGGTTTACAAACCTATTGCCAGGAATGCAGAAGTTTTGCGATTAAGCAAGATAAGCCTTTACTTCTGGAACAGAGGCTGAAGCATGATTAATAATTGAGAGAGGGTCAGAGATAGAGTGGCTGGAAAGACTCATTTCCCTCAACAACGTGGACAATGAAGACGGACAAAGATTTATTGCTACAAAACCAGAAGTTGCTGGAAAAGCTCAGCAGGTCTGGCAACATCTGTGGAGAGAAATCAGAGTTAATGTTTAAGTCTGGTGACCTTTCCTCAGCATTGATGGTCACTGGACCCGAAACGTTAACTCTGACTTCTCTCCACAGATGCTGCCAGACCTGCTGAGCTTTTCCACCAACTTCTGGTTTTGTAGCTATAAATCTTTGTCTGTCTTCATTGTCCACGTTGTTGAGGGAAAGTTCCCCTATTTTTGCCTCTGGTTTATAGCATCTGCTATAGTTCTTTTGGTTTTTATTAAAGATTTAAGATAATTCCGAAAAGGATTGACGAGAAATTGAGTTGTTTTCTTCTCTCTTCCCACCCCACCCCCCACCCCCAAAAAGGGATGGTGGGAGTTAAAGGCCTAGTCAGTTTAAAAATAAATCCCTGCTACATACTTAACGCATCGCTCACTTTGGAGCGAGGGCCGAGAGGAGAGGCTAGGATTGCATTCGATAGCTCTTTCCACCAGCAGTGACATAACAGGCCGAATGGCCTCCAGGGCTGTAAGTGTTTCAGTTTCCCAATTCTTTCCCATGATTTTACACTGTAGCCCCTTGGGATCCCACAGGCGCTGATACCACCTCCCCAAGATGTGAGGCCCATCCAAAACCTTCACAGAACAGTACCCTGGGCCTAACCTGTTTATAATTCCAGACGCCTACAGACAACATTAAGACCAACGCCAATATCTCACTTGGCTTCTCAATATTTATTTTAACCTGCTCCCCCAGGATTCAGGGAAGGTTGAAAGACTCGAGACTTGGCGTCCTGTACACAGCCCGCTCGGAGTTTGTAAAAGAAATAAAATCCTTGCAAGACCCTTCAAACAAAGCTGCTGACCTCTCAGAGACCCGACAGCCGCAGGCTGGTCCGGAATCATTTCATGAAACTTCTGTTATTACAGATAGACTCTGCAGATACAATTACAGTCCCAAGGCGATCCGGGATAGATTCCAACATTGCACGGAATCTCCTACAAGGGATTCTTGAAGAGCAAAACTGCTCCTTCATGTTTCCGGTTAGTCTCAGTTTTAGTTACCAAGGCTACAGCCTAAACTCTCGGATTCTCTTCAGGTTAACATGCAGTTGGCAGTTAGGAAGACAAATGCAATGTCAGCATTCATTTCAAGAGGGCTAGAATACAAGAGCAGGGATATACAGCTGAGGTTGTGTAAGGCTCTGGTCAGACTGCATTTGGAATACTGTGAGCAGTTCTGGACCCTGTGTTTAGGGAAGGATGTGCTGGCCTTGGAGAGGGGTCCAGAGGAGATTCACAAGATGATCCCAGAGATGAAGGGCTTATCTTTTGAGGAGCAGCTGAGGACTTTGGATCTGTATTCGATGGCGGGACAGGAGGGGGGGGGAAATCTGATTGAAAACCTACAGAATCCCGAGAGGGCTGGATAGAGTGGACGTGGAGAAGATGTTTCCCACCAGGAGGAGAGACTAGGACCCAAGGGCACAGCCTCACCCAACCCTTTAGAACAAAGGTGAATGTCTTCAGCCAGAGGGTGGGGAATCTGTGGGACTCATTGCCGCAGCGGGCTGTGGAGGCCAGGTCATTGAGTGTATTTAAGACAGAGATAGGTTCCTGATTGATAAGGAGATCAAAGGTTACAGGGAGAAGGCAGGAGACTGGGGTTAGGAAACATATCAGCCATGATCGGATGGTGGAGCAGACTTGATGGGCTGAATGGCCTAATTCTGCTCCAATGTCCTCATGGTCAATGACTGCTTCTTCCCACCCGACGCTGAGGAGAGAGGGTAAGAGTCCAATGGTTGAAAGTATCAATACAAGATGATCACCGATAAATCCAACTGGAAACCTGCGTCAATCGTGCTCCCAGAGACGGTGGAGGAGGGGATTAGCTTTTCCTTCTTACAGGGTGGGGGCATGGGTTTCGCTGGCTGGGCCAGTATTTATTGCCCTCACCAACTGCTCTTTAGAAGCTAGTGTGAGCTGTACCAAAATATTTAAGGGGAATTTGGGAGCTCAGAGGGTTCACCATCCAATCACAGCAACCTCATCTTCAGCTGCTGGTGGGCCCATGTCCCATCACAGACAGCATCCCCTCCCCTTCCCCAATCTGACCAGTGACAGCTCTCCGGCCCCAGGTAAGACAACTCAAGCCAAAACTTCAGAGAGCCAAGTATCTGAGAGGTACCTTCCTAGAGAGGTCTTTAATGGCAGCATTTGTTAACCCTAGACTCCAGTGTCAATATTTCGAGATTTCTGTTTGCCTGTGGCCCTCCCTCAAGGTGGTTCTGGGTGGGATGCTCTTCGGAGGGTTGGTGTACACTCGATGGACCGAATGGCCTGCTGCTATACTGTAGGCATTCTACGATTGACTGGGCCTTTGTCAAACCACCAGCAGCTCCACAAAACGGTCCTTGTTGGAATTTCCCTGAAAATCCCCTGCCCACCTCCTTAATGCAGCTCCCATCCCCCACTTTTACAGTCCCCTCCTCCCAGCCCAGCATCCTAGGCGCCAGACAAAAGCAGCTCCTCAAATTCAAATCCCACACAGCAGCATTCCCAAAAAACACAGAGTTCCAAAGTAACTAGATCAGGTGGGAATATTGACTCAGGGACCCTGCTTTCCCTGGTCCCAGGAAAGTCACTGACTCCCGCTGTCCATCAGGAGGCAGTGCTCAGTCAGTGTCTCCCCAGTATCAAATCACTGAGCAGGAAGCGCTACCTAGATATGGGAGGGGTCAGGTTCACAAAGGCAGGCAGACAGACAGAGGGTCCCCCCGTTGGTCCAACCCCCAGGTGACCTACCTTCTCGGCATTGTGGCGCTGACGGACTCCAGCTCCCTTGCCCTTTCCACCAGCCCCTGTCGGAACCAGCCGACCAGTCACTGTAATAAATAAAACATCAGCTTCACAGGAGTGCCAGGCCTGTACCGCGATATCACCCTCTCTACCCCGAAACTAAAACACTCCAACTCAGTCAGAACGAGGAAAGAGAGAGAGAGAGAGAGAGAGACAGAGAGAGAGGCAGAAGAAAGAGATGAAGAAGAGATGAAGAAGAAAGAGATGAAGAAGAAAGAGAGAAGCTGAACATACAATTTAGGTGCAGTGTAGGCCATTCGGCCTCTCACACATGCTGCCCCATCACGGCTGAACAGATTTGCCTCGACTTGATTCTCCAGCCCAATCCCGATGTTCATCAACAATCTCGCAACCTCCGCACTGAACTCTGGAAATGAGAGTTCCACAAACTCCCAACCTGGAGAGCAACAATTCCTTCCCATCTCCATCTCCAACGGGAGGCCTGTTATATTTAAACTGTGCCCTCTCATTCCAGTCTCTCCCCCAAAGGGAACTACCCACCCAGCTCCCACCCCCTCAATCCAGAATCTCATTCCTCTACACTCCAATGGATAGACCCACCTTCCCCCCCCCCTCCCCCCTCCCCCCCCCCCCCCCACCTCAAATCAACCTCTTCATCCCAGAAATCAGTCAAACTGCACATGGAAAAGGCCTTTCGGCCCATTGAGTCTGTGTCAGTCAAAAACAACCAGCCATGGGAAGCTGGTTTCCCAGCAGCAGGTCCACAATTGAAGGGGCTTTCTCTGAATTGCTTCCAATGGGATTCTTAAACAAGCGCTCCAAACTCTGCACAGTTCTCCAGACGTGGTCTCACTAACGCCCAGTACAAGTAAGATCAACATCCAGACTTTATTATTTCATTCCCTCAGCAACAAACACCCACATTCCATTAGCCTCCTGCAGGGACCTGCCAACTAACTTCTCAGGATTCATGTACAAGACCAGCCTGATCCCTCTGCCCTTCAGCACTCGGTGACCTCCTTTCCTGTCCGCTTCATCGGCCAAATTCCTGCCCCCCCCCCCCCCCCCACCCCTGCCCACTGTCTATACCTGCCTTCTCCCCACAGTGTCCATACCAACCAGCAGCATTCCCAATGCTTTGATCAAATTATTAATACAGATTGTAAAGAGCTTCTCCATTCAACAGGCACTCCACCGGTTAGACTCCTGACAACCTCCAGTCCAGCTGACAATTATACCCAATCCCACTGTATGTGGGTCTGAAAGGGTTAATCCTGCGAGGCACCGCCAGCGGTGGTGATGCTCTAAGGGCTTGGGGGAGTAAAAGAGCGGGGGATGGACAGCAGTCGGTGGGGTAAAAACAAAGACTGCAGATGCTGGAAACCAGATTCTGGATTAGTGATGTTGGAAGAGCACAGCAATTCAGGCAGCATCCAAAGAGCAGCAAAATCGACGTTTCGGGCAAAAGCCCTTCATCAGGAATAAAGGCAGTGAGCCTATGGTCATGGGAAGCACAATGAGCCACATCTCATACACTCTTCCGGTTAGACCAGAAGGTGTCTGTGCCTTGGCGCACACATACCAAGGCTATCTATCTATGTTACTGAGAATGACAACACAGAACACCCCCCTGACAAGGTGCTCATCTATAAACCCCAGCAAGCGGGACTTGGACAGTCTTTCAGGACATCAGACAAGGCTGCCTGCGTTAGGAACCCAAACCCTGGCGTTAGTGATTCTAATGAGGTGAACCTAATGTACCATTCTGAAAGGGATAGATAATATAGGAGCAGGGAGGTGTCTTCCACTGGCAGGTGGGAGTAGAACGAGGGGGGTTAGCCTCAGAATAACGGGGAGCAGGATTCGGACTGAGCTGAGGGGGATCTCCTTCACCCAGAGGGTTGTGAATCTGTGGAATTCCCTGCCCAGTGAAGCAGGCGAATGTTTTTAAGGCAAAGATAGATTTTTGAACAGTAAAGGAATTAATGGTTACGGTGAGATGGGGGGGTAAGTGGAGCAGAGTCCATGAAAAGACCAGCCATGATCTCATTGAATGGTGGGGCAGACTCGACGGGCAGGATGGCCTACTCCTGCTCCTGATGTTCTTATAGAGCAAGAGTTCCCTGATTGCACCAGATTAACAGCCCCAATCAGGGAGTCCTGGCTGACAGATAAGATCAGGCATGTCAGAGGTTCTGCTCACTCTGAGAGCTGGCTCTGAGGGAGCTGGGTCAGTGTCAGGGACTCTCCCTGTGTTAATAAAGGGGGGACCTGGTGACTGGATACTGACCTCTGGGGAGTTATTTCAGAGGCAAAATCTCTAAGGAGAAAGTGAGGACTGCAGATGCTGGAGATTAGAGTCAAAATTAGAGTGGTGCTGGAAAAGCACAGCAGGTCAGGCAGCATCCGAGGAGAAGGAAAATCGGGCACAAGGACTTCATCAGGATTGTCCTGTTCCTCAGATGCTGCCTGACCCGCTGTGCTTTTCCAGCATCACACTCTCGACGCAAAACCGCTTAGCCTGGCCTCATTTGCACAGACTGGAGCTGGTTCCAGAGTGTATAAAGTGAATTGCACCCTCTTTATTTAAACTGTGTGGATGGTCTATAAACAAGTTATTAATCCGATTCCAAAAGTCACGGTTTTACAATCGGAGCTTTTAGCCTCGGCTGAGTGATTGATTGGGTGTGATTGTTACTACAGAAGTACACGGTGACAAAATGCAAAACTTGGAAAATAAACCGGGTGTGTTAACTATGTCACTACGGAAAGCAACGGGACGTTTTCAAAATACCAGCATGGCACAATGGGCCAAATAGCCTCATTCTGTGACGTTCCCAGCCTCAGCACTAAAGCCTGAGATGGTCTATTTCAGCGGGAGGGCTACAGAGGACACATTCTAATCAAAAAAACAAAGAGAAGGAGCCAATGGGGCAGATGGATCTGGAGTACCAACCATGCCATTTTTATTGGGTACGAGTGAGAGTGAGACACAGCAGGGTCCATTCCAACATCACAGTATTTCACAGACACCAGCTAAAAATCACAAAGACACACCGAGTTCCCCAAGCATCCACTGCATGGGGTGGGAGCCTGGACTCAGAGGCCAGTCTCCTCTAACCACAGGCACTATTTCCAGGAGAAAAGTATTTCTCACACCATGCAGGTAAACCAATCTCTAGCACGGATACTTACATTGCTCCTCTGTTTATGAAGGAAGGGGATAGGTGCAGAGTATAGTTTTGGGAGCTTACCATGAACCACAATTGTGTTTCAGCGAGGGAACTGTTTCCAATACTGGCATTAGAATGTCCAGACAGTTCTCACGGCCTTGGACAGGGCGAGGAGGAAGTTTACCAGATTGCACCGGGTATTGTAGCTCATGATGTGTATGTGTGCACGTGGAGGGGTAGGGTGGTACACACGTGTACACACACACCCCTATCAGCAGTCATCCATGTGAATGTTTGAGAGAGAGGTGGGGGCTGTGTGAATGCAGGTAAATGGGCGAGAGTGAGAGAGCATGAGTGAGCGATGGTAAGAGACTGAGTGTGAGTGAGAGTGAGACAGTGAGCAAGACAGACAGAAATTCATTCACAACGTGCCTACTCTGCTTCCTGTAGCTTCAACAATCGTTTACTATTCAATGTCCACAACCAGACTTGACCAAGCAACCACAGTGAGCACCAGGAGTAAACAGGCTCAGCACCAAACCCAGAACAATGTCAACACAAAACCAGCAATGATAGACTTCAGTGAACGTGGAGACACTGGAGGAACTGGGATTGTTCTTCTCAGAGCCGAGACAGAATTTTTAAAAATTCACTCATGTGACACGGGGCCTAGATTTACCGCCCGTCCCTAGTTGCCCCTTGAGAAGGTGGGGGTGAGCTGCCTTCTTGACCCGCTGCAGTCCATGTGCTGTGGGTGGACCCACGATGCCCTGAGGGAGGGAATTCCAGGATTCTGACCCAGTGACACTGAAGGAGCGGTGATATATTTCCAAGTCAGGATGGTGAGGGGCTCGGAGAACTACTCGCAGGGGGTGGTGTTCCCATGTATCTGCTGCCCTTGTCCTTCTAGATGGAAGTGGTTTGGGAAGTGCTGTCTGAGGGTCTTCGGTGAATTTAAAGGGAGATTTAAATAAGGTGTTCAGAGTTGAATTTAGAAGCCTCTCATATTGACATTGTTGGGGTTCTCAATGACAAAGATTAAAATGGAGAAAGTTAGTCCAGGAGGAGGGATAGTAAAGGGTTAATGATTGGCTTGGTTCAGTGGGGGAGGGGGGGATAGAAGATCTCTTAATGGGAAAATCACAAAGGGTAGGTTGATAAAAGGTTAAAGGTTAAAAGACCCAGACTGAAGAAAGACATACCGCGGTGTGTGTGTGTGTGAGAGAGAGAGTCAGAGAGAGAGAGAGTCAGAGAGAGAGAGAGAGTCAGAGAGAGAGAGAGAGTCAGAGAGAGAGAGAGAGTCAGAGAGAGAGAGAGTCAGAGAGAGAGAGAGAGTCAGAGAGAGAGAGTCAGAGAGAGAGAGAGAGAGTGTCAGAGAGAGAGAGAGAGTGAGTCAGAGAGAGAGAGAGAGAGAGAGAGAGTGTCAGAGAGAGAGAGAGAGAGAGAGTGTCAGAGAGAGAGAGAGAGAGAGAGTGTCAGAGAGAGAGGAGAGAGAGAGTGTCAGAGAGAGAGAGGAGAGAGTCAGAGAGAGAGAGAGAGAGAGAGAGAGTCAGAGAGAGAGAGTCAGAGAGAGAGAGTCAGAGAGAGAGAGTCAGAGAGAGAGAGTCAGAGAGAGAGTCAGAGAGAGAGAGAGTCAGAGAGAGAGAGTCAGAGAGAGAGAGTCAGAGAGAGAGAGTCAGAGAGAGAGAGTCAGAGAGAGAGAGTCAGAGAGAGAGTGTCAGAGAGAGAGAGAGAGTGTCAGAGAGAGAGAGAGAGTGTCAGAGAGAGAGAGAGAGAGAGAGAGAGTCAGAGAGAGAGAGAGAGAGTCAGAGAGAGAGAGAGTCAGAGAGAGAGAGAGAGTCAGAGAGAGAGAGAGAGAGAGTCAGAGAGAGAGAGTCAGAGAGAGAGAGTCAGAGAGAGAGAGTCAGAGAGAGAGAGTCAGAGAGAGAGAGTCAGAGAGAGAGAGTCAGAGAGAGAGAGTCAGAGAGAGAGAGTCAGAGAGAGAGAGTCAGAGAGAGAGAGTCAGAGAGAGAGAGTCAGAGAGAGAGAGTCAGAGAGAGAGAGTCAGAGAGAGAGAGTCAGAGAGAGAGAGTCAGAGAGAGAGAGTCAGAGAGAGAGAGTGTCAGAGAGAGAGAGAGAGTGTCAGAGAGAGAGAGAGAGTGTCAGAGAGAGAGAGAGAGAGAGAGAGTCAGAGAGAGAGAGAGAGAGTCAGAGAGAGAGAGAGTCAGAGAGAGAGAGAGAGTCAAGAGAGAGAGAGTCAGAGAGAGAGAGTCAGAGAGAGAGTCAGAGAGAGAGAGAGTCAGAGAGAGAGAGAGAGTCAGAGAGAGAGAGTCAGAGAGAGAGAGAGAGTGTCAGAGAGAGAGAGAGAGTGTCAGAGGAAGAGAGAGAGAGAGAGAGTCAGAGAGAGAGAGAGAGAGAGTCAGAGAGAGAGAGAGAGTCAGAGAGAGAGAGTCAGAGAGAGAGAGTCAGAGAGAGAGAGTCAGAGAGAGAGAGAGTCAGAGAGAGAGAGAGTCAGAGAGAGAGAGAGAGTCAGAGAGAGAGAGAGTCAGAGAGAGAGTCAGAGAGAGAGTCAGAGAGAGAGAGAGTCAGAGAGAGAGAGAGTCAGAGAGAGAGAGAGTCAGAGAGAGAGAGAGACTGCGTGTGTATATGGGGGTTGTGTGTGTGTCTGTGTCTGTGTCTGTCTGTGTGTGGGAGGGGTGTGCGTGTGTCTGTGTGTATGGGGTGTGTGTGTGTCTGTGTGTGTCTATATATATATGTGTGTCCATTAGGGAAAATATGGTAAATTGGCTGTACAAATGTTGAGTGGTTCTTGTTCTGAATTGTAAGTGTATTCTCTCCCCCTGGCTGCTGTCAATCTGCAGAACAGCTCCTCACTGAGGGGAGGTTTCCTTCCAGCCCCAGGGACCATGTGGGGAGCTCACTTGTCAAGCTCAGAACTGAAGCCAGCACAGGGAATTGGAGCCGTCTAAATCATTCCAGTCAGGATCTGCAAATTCTTTCAATTCCCACCGCCGCTTTCCAGCAACACCTCCCCCTCCTGCCCCAACAATGAGAGGGAAAACATTCCAGTGAATTCTCTGCAGCGTGCAGCCGAGTTCTCCGGTGCAGTACTGACAGAGTGCTGCACTGTCAGAGGGTCCCCCAGCCCAACACTGATTCCACCCATTTAATCCCCACCCAGTAACTTCATGATGCTCTTTAGGAGTAGTCACTGATGACCACCTTCGGTCGATGTGCCTCTAATATTCAGCCAGAATGGGGAGAGCTATCTGGACTGCTGCAAAGCATGAGACCATTCAGCTCCTCATGGCCATACTAGCTCTTATCTACTGCCATCTCCCTGTATCCCCAAGTCATCTTCCTTTCCAGGAAACAATCCAATTCCCTCCTGCAAGCTGTGGTTGACCCTGCCTCCAGCCCATTCCCTCCCCGAACCACTCACTGTGTGGGAAAAGCCCTTCCCCCAACACTTCCAATTTGTGCCCTCTTTCACCTCGATTCTTTTATAACTCCCAGACGGCTTGGACACACTACAATTCCCCTACTGTTGCAACAGGTCCACAGCAGACACATTTCCCTAGCCCCACACTCATCCCTGGAACATTCGGAAACAAGGAATACCTACATCAGGCTCCGGATTATTGACTTTAGTGTTGCCTTCAGCACCATAATCTCAACAAAACTCATTTCCAAACTCCGAGACACAGAACTCTGCTTCTTCCCCCCCCCCCCCCACAACACTCTCACACACACACACACACACTCTCACACACATGCAATCCTTGACTTGCTGACCTACGGACTGCAATCAGAAGGATGGACGATAACCCCTCCTCCACCATAACCCTCAACACCGGGGTCCCCCATGGCTGTGTCCTCAGCCCCTCACCACACCCCTTATACTCTCAGGCTGTGTGTGTGTGTGGGGCCAAATCCCACCCCAACCCCATTCACAGATTGGCTGATGACACCGCGGTAGTGGGTCAGATCTCAGACAATGATGAGACGGAGTACAGGAAGGAGATCGGGTGCTTGGTGGTGGGTGTAAAGACACCAATCTCTCCCCCAGTGTCAGTGAACCAAAGGAGCTGGTCATTGTCTTCAGGAAGCAGAGAGGAGGCCACGCCCTATCTGTATCGACGGGGCTGAGGGGGAAGAGGGTGAACAGCATCAGGTTCCTGGGAGTGACCATCACCAACAATCTGTCCTGGTGCATTCACATCAACTCGGCAGTACAACAACACCTCTACTTCCTCAGGAGGCTAAAGGAATTCAGCATGCACACAAGGACTCTCACCAATTGTTATCGATGCACTACAGAAAGCATCCTATCCAGATGCAGGTTTGGCAACTGCTCTGCCCGGGACTGTAAGAAACTACAGAGAGTTGTGAACACAGCCCAGTCCATCACACCAACCAGCCTCCCATCCACTGACGCCATCTTAGACTTCCCACTACCTGGGGAAAGCAGCCATCACCATCGCAGACCTCTCCCAGCCCGGGTATACTCTCATCCATCAAGCAGAAGGTACAAAAGTTAGAAAACACATATCAATCGATTCAAGAACAGCTCCTTCACTGCTGTTGTCAGACTTATGAACAGACCTCTCATGTATTAGAGTTGATCTTTCTCTGCACCTTCTCCATAGAGGCTGTAACACTATGTGCTGTTACCCTGATGTATTTATGTAAGGTATGATTTGTCTGGATTGCACGCAACACACTAATTTTCACTGTATCTCAGTACATGTGACAATAAACCCTACAGTATTTATTATTAACTATTTTCTTTACCCATCCTGCTAGCTTTATTAATTTGTGCACATATATCCCAGGTCCCTCTGCCCTCCACCCTGATAAAGACAGCACTCTTCATTATATACAGTCTGTCCATATTCCTCCTGGCAAGATGCGTCCCCTCACACTTCCCCACGTTGAACTGCATCTGCTATCTGTCTGCCCACCTCACCAATGCAGAGACATCCAGGATGAGGAAAGGAGAGCCTGGTGCCAGGTTGAATACTCCCAGTCATGAACAAACCAATACTGACAGCTCGCCACTAATGCACCGTCCCCACTCAGTCAGATTCCACAACCTAACCCACCCGAGGAGCTTTCAGAATAAAGAGAAGTAGATACAAGACTCCAGCATCTGCACTCCTCACTTTCTCGTAGTTATGAGACTGTCGCAGTTTCGTTACTCAGAAACACATCACCGTTCCTTCACTGTCGCTGGGTCAGAATCCTGGGATTCCCTCCCTAAGGGCATTGTGGGTCTACCCACAGCACATGGACTGCAGCGGGTCAAGGAGGCAGCTCCCCCCCCCCCCCCACCTTCTCAAGGGGCGATGTCCGTGGAGGTGCTGGTGTTGGACTGGGGTGGACGAGGTCAGAGGTCACACGACACCAGGTTAGAGTCCAACAGGTTTATTTGAAACCACACTTTGAAAGCTAGTGCTTCCAAATAAACCTGTTGGACTCTAACCTGGTGTCGTGTGACCTCTGACCTTCTCAAGGGGCAATGAGCGATGGGGGATAAATACTGGCCAGCCTGGGAATGCATTACTTCATCCAATCCCAACAATATCTCCTTGGAATATTTTCCCCTTTGTGCGGTCAGTAATCCCTGCTGGAACAGGATTCCTGGTCCTCCCAATGAGACAAAGCCCCAACTCAATCACACAGTGAAGGACCTGGGAATTAAGAATTTTACAAACGGGGATCAGTGCCCGACAAACCCAAACCCCCATGAAAAGGAGAGCCTAGCAGAGTCTGTACAGTGCAGGAAGATCTGCAGCTCTGCCCTTTAATGGGATCTCCCACCAGCCTGTCAGCAGGTACTTCCACAAGCTTCAAAAGGACAACTTTCATTTCAGCCTCTTGCAAAGTTTGCACTGAAACATTCCGGAACGGCCGAGACACTTTTCTGAGAGGTCGTGTTTGAATGTGACAGTTTGGTGCAGAATTTCACAGCCCCAGTTCGTTACCGTGTCAACCCCACTCGCAATCACCAAAAGAAACAATCACTCAGGAAGCAGACAAGGACAAAATGTTTATATCTATCGTCCCTTTCAGCACCTCAGGACATCTGAACGCGTGTTACACCCACAGAAGGACTTCTTACAGGGTGGACCCTCTTCGAGGAAAGTGGCAGCCAATTTGTACACAGCAAGATCCCACTAATAAATCAGGACCACGTGTTTCAGCGATGGTGGCTAAGGAACAGATATTGATCAAAGCAGCTCCCCCCTCCATCCCCAAGATTTTGGCAAACAGTAGGGTGGAATATTCCACACGGAACAGAGCGCAGAGAGAGCTGGGGTTTAGCCATCGCCTACACAATGGGAGCTCAGAGTGCAGCAGAAACTCTAACCAAATCCAGCAACTGGAGGACACTACCTCAAACAAGATCCTAATGCCCCAGTGAGAGCCAGTGTGTGTGTGGGACTGTACCCCAGTGAGAGAGTGTGTGTGTGTGTTTGTGTCTGTCTGTCTGTGTGGGACTGTACCCCAGTGAGAGTCAGTGTGTGTGTGTGTGTGGGACTGTACCCCAGTGAGAGAGAGTGTGTGTGTGAGTGAGACTGAGAGACTGTACTCTAGTGAGTGTCAGTGTGAGTGGGACTGTACCACAGTGAGAGTCAGTCAGTGTATGTGTGTGTGTGTGTGGGACTGTACCCTACTGAGAATGTGTGTTGGGGACCATGCCCCAGTGAGAGTCTGTGTGTGTGAGACTGTACACCAATGAGAGTCAGTGAGAGAGAGAGAGAGAGTGGGACCATACCCCAGTGAGAGTCAGTGTGTGTGGATCTGTACCCTAGTGAAAGTCAGTGTGTGGGACTGTACCCCAGTGAGAGAGTGTGTGTGTGTGGGACTGTACCCTAGCGAGGGTCTGTGTGTGTGTGAGGGGGAGAGAGAGAGAGAGAGAGAGAGAGAGAGAGAGAGAGAGAGAGAGAGAGAGAGAGAGAGAGAGAGAGACTGTATCCCAGTGAGGGTGTATGTGAGAGACTGTACCCTAGCGAGAGTCAGTGTGTGTTGGGGACCATGCCCCAGTGCCCCACCCACGCCCTCCGCCTCCTCCATGATTTTCGCTTCCCCGGTCCCCAACACCTTATCTTCACCATGGACATCCAGTCCCTGTACACCTCCATCACGAAGGACTCAAAGCCCTCCGCTTCTTCCTTTCCCGCCGTACCAACCAGAACCCTTCGACTGACACCCTCCTTCGACTGACTGAACTGGTCCTCACCCTGAACAACTTCTCTTTCCAATCCTCCCACTTCCTCCAAACCAAGGGAGTAGCCATGGGCACCCGCATGGGCCCCAGCTATGCCTGCCTCTTCGTAGGATATGTGGAAC
Source organism: Chiloscyllium plagiosum (assembly GCF_037043375.1). NCBI lineage: Eukaryota > Metazoa > Chordata > Chondrichthyes > Orectolobiformes > Hemiscylliidae > Chiloscyllium > Chiloscyllium plagiosum. Next base: position 5,875,426 of record NW_028270152.1, read on the forward strand.
AGTCCATCTTCCGCAGCTACACTGGCACCACCCCCCACCTTTTCCTCCGCTACATCGATGACTGTATCGGCGCCGCCTCGTGCTCCCACGAGGAGGTTGAACAGTTCATCCACTTTACCAACACCTTCCAGCCCGACCTCAAAATTACCTGGACCGTCTCAGTCTCCTCCCTCCCCTTCCTAGACCTTTCCATTTCTATCTCGGGCGACCGAATCGACACGGACATTTACTATAAACGACCGACTCCCACAGCTACCTGGACTACACCTCCTCCCATCCTGCCCCCTGTAAAAACGCCATCCCATTCTCCCAATTCCTTCGACTCCGCCGCATCTGCTCCCAGGAGGACCAGTTCCAAAACCGTACAACCCAGATGGCCTCCTTCTTCAAGGACCGCAATTTCCCCCCCGACGTGGTCGACGATGACCTCCACCGCATCTCTTCCACTTCCCGCTCCTCCGCCCTTGAGTCCCGCCCCTCCAACCGCCACCAGGACAGAACCCCACTAGTCCTCACCTACCACCCCACCAACCTCCATATACATCGTATCATCCTCCATCATTTCCGCCACCTCCAAACAGACCCCACCACCAGGGATATATTTCCCTCCCCTCCCCTATCAGTGTTCTGAAAAGACCACTCCCTCTGCGACTCCCTCGTCAGGTCCACACCCCCCACCAACCCAACCTCCACTCCCGGCACCTTCCCCTGCAACCACAAGAAATGCAAAACTTGCGCCCACACCTCCCCCCCAACCCTCGGACTCAGCACTACCTTCTTGACCTGCAATCTGCTTCCCGACCTCTCCACCCCCACTCCAGCCTATCACCCTCATCTTGACCTCCTTCCACCTATCGCATTTCCAATGCCCCTCCCCCAAGTCCCTCCTCCCTACCTTTTATCTTAGCCTGCTGGACACACTTTCCTCATTCCTGAAGAAGGGCTCATGCCCGAAACGTCGATTCTCCTGTTCCCTGGATGCTGCCTGACCTGCTGCGCTTTTCCAGCAACACATTTTTCAGCTCTAGTGAGAGTCAGTGTGTGTGTGTGTGTGTGTGACTATACCCCAGTGAGAGCGTGTGTGTGCGCGTGTGTGTGTGTGTGTGTGTGTTTGGGGGGGGGGGGGTGATAGGGGTGGAGGTGGAGGTGGAGGCTGCAGCTGGATATAGGTCACGGCTCTGGCTGAAAGAACGAAGGACGTTAAAAGGTGAAATGTCAGGAACCAATCGCAAAGAGACGTTATCTTTCTTCATGGAAGGCCACCCCATAGAAATCTGAATCTAGACCGAGTTCCAAATATTGCTGGCAAGGATAAAATGAAGATTTTTTGTTGAGAAAGAATAAAAATGAAATCAATTATCTTGCCTATTTATTTTAAATGTAAGGTTCATTGACACAACACAGTTGGCCATGACCTACACAACACAGGCAAACCCAGAAGGTCCCATTGTGTTTGGAGCAGGAGACAGCAGATTGCGTACAGTCACATTGGGGGGGGGGGGGACTACACTCATCAGCACCGATTACATTCACTTCCATTGACGGAACACAGAAATATCCAACGTTCAAAACTCAGCCAGTGATTCACCAAGTTCAGAGTCAGGAGTCAGAAACAAGAAAGACTTGCATTGCCTTAGCACCGTTCACATCCTCAGGACATGACAGTGTTTTACAGCTAATGAAGTGCTTCAATCCCCAGCACTGCTGTAATGCAGGCAACATGCCAGGTGAGCTTTGCATAGCAAGATCCCACTAACAGCTTTATGATCATTCATGATATGCTTCAGAGCATCAGCAATACATAGAACATAGAAAAGTACAGCACAGAACAGGCCCTTTGGCCCACGATGTTGTGCCGAGGTTTAATCCTAATGTAAAATATAATAACTTAACCTACACAACCCTCAACTCGCTGCTCTCCATGTGCCAGTCCAGCAGTCGCTTAAATGTCCCTAATGACTCTGCTTCCACCACCACCGCTGGCAACACATTCCATGCATTCACCACTCTCTGCGTAAAGAACCTACATCTGACGTCTCCTCTATACATTTCCCCTAATATCTTAAAACTATGACCCTTTGTGCCAGTCAATCCTGCCCTGGGGAAAGGTCTCTGGCTATTGACTCTATCCATTCCTCTCATTACCTTGTATACCTCGATCAGGTCATCTCTCTTCCTCCTTCTCTCCAGAGAGAAAAGTCCATGCTTAGTCAACTTCTCTTCATAAGGCAAGCCCTCCAGTGCAGGCAGCATCCTAGTAAACCTTCTTTGCACTCTCTCCAAAGCCCCTCTGTCTTTCCTATAGTAGGGGAACCAGAACTGGACACAATATTCCAAGTGTGGACTCACCAGGGACTTGTAAAGCTGCAGCAAAACCTCGCGGCTCTTAAACTCAATCCCGCTGTTAATGAAAACCAAAACACCACATGCTTTCTTAACAAGCCTATCCACTTGGGTGGCAACTTTGAGGGATTTATGTACTTGCACACCCAGGTCCCTCTGTTTCTCCACACTGCCAAGAATCCTGTCTTTAATCCTATATTCAGCATTCGAGTTTGACTTTCCAAAATGCATCACTTCGCATTTATCCAGGTTGAACTCCATCTGCCATTTCTCAGCCCAGCTCTACATCCTGTCTATGTCACGCTGCAGCCTGCAATAGCCCTCGATATTATCAACGACACCTCCAACCTTTGTGTCATCTGCAAATTTACTAACCCACTCCTCAACCTCCTTGTCCAAGTCACTTATAAAAACTATAAAGCACAGAGGCCCAAGAACAGAACCCTGTGGGACGCCACCCAACACTGACCTCCAGGCAGAATAATTTCCATCTACAACCACTCTCTGCCTTCTGTCAGCTAACCAATTCTGAATCCAGACAGCCAAATCTCCCTGTATCCCATACTTTCTGACTTTATGAATGAGCCTACCATGGCGAACCTTATCAAATGCCTTGCTGAAGTCCATATACACCACATCCACTGCTTGACCTTGGTCGACCTGTCTTGTCACCTCCTTGAAGAACTCAATAAGATTTGTGAGGCATGACCTGCCCCTCTCAAAGCCATGTTGATTGCCTTTAATCACGCTATGCTTTGCCAAATCGTCATTGATCCTATCCCTCAGAATTCTTTCCAAAGCTTTGCTGACCACAGATGAGGACTGACTGGTCTGTAATTGCCAGGGTTTTCCCTATTTCTCTTCTTGAAAAGAGGAACAACATTCGCCTCCTTCCAATCCTCCGGTACGACTCCTGTGGAGAGTGAGAAAGCAAAGGTCTTCACCAGTGGCTTAGCAACCTCTTTCTCGCTTCTGGGAGCAACCTGGGATAAATCTGGTCTGGCACTGGGGACTTATCAATCTTCATGTTTGCCAATAAATGGAGGCCATTCAGCCCTTCGAGATCCAATCTGTCATTCTCTGGGATTATGTTGGATTTTCTGCCTCCAGGTCAGTGTCCTGCACTAATCCCCAAGTTCCTTGATCTATGATCCTTTATGGTGGTCAGTGTTTCCCACTGTAATTCCTACATCCCTATTGCATTAACTGTGCGGGGAATATTTGCAAAGGACATCAAGTACTTTTTCCCCAGCACCAACATCTCCCAAAATAATACGAGCAAAACACTGCAGATGCTGAAAATCTGAAACAAACGCAGAGCAAGTGATGGAGAAACTCTGCAGGTCTGACAGCATCTGGGGAGAAAGTTCATTCCTGAACTGGACTCAAAGTTACAGAGATGTGCAGCATGGAAACAGACCCCTCAGTCTAACCAGATATCCTAACCTAATCTAGTCCCATTTGCCAGCACTTGGCCCATATCCCTCTAAACCCTTCCTATTCATATCCCCTTCCAGATGCCTTTTAAATGCTGGAATCGTACCAGCCTCCACCCCTTCCTCTGGTAGTGTTTGATATTTCCTGCATTGATCACAGAAGAGACAACTTCAGTCAAAGATGAACAGTAAAGGATACAGTAGCAATATGCACTAATCCCCCAGAGTTTCTCAGCAAGCTGTTCAAATCCCGTCACAGCACCTGGCAGAATTAATCTCATTAATAAAATCAGAAAGACACCATTGTCATTAAAAACTGCCCCTTGGAGAAGGAAACCTGCCACCCTCACTCAGTCAAGTCCACAGCCATGTGCTTCATCCAGAAATGCTTTTCAAGGGGTAATTAGGGATGGAGTTTTTCAAGCAAATCAGGGCATCACTGTTACAGGAAGGATAGATCAGCTTGGAGGGAGTACAACACAAGTTTACAGAACAATACCTGGACTTCAGGAGGTAAGTAATGGGGAGAGATTATTCAGATTAGGCCTGTTTACTCTGGAATTTAGCAGCTTCAGAGGTGACCCGAGTTGGGGTGGAGAGAATGGAGCTTGGGGCAGAGTCTGAAAACAAACTCCTCGGGTCTTCCTGGTTTTTAACAGGAGCAAGTTTCTGCTGGTCTGGTCTGTCCTGTCAGATAGTCAGTTGATAATGCAGCGAGGGTGGAGGATGGGAGAAGCTGGTGGGGAGGGAGAGCTCAATGTCAGCAGCAGAGACATGGAAACTGAGACTGTGTGTTTGCAGATGATGATGCTGAAGGACAGGGTGTAGGTGAGGAACAGGAGGGGCCAGGGATTTGGGAGGGTTGGGGGAGGCGTTGATGGTGGAGTGCAGTACACACAATGGCTCAGGAGTGGGAGATAAAAGCAGTGCCCATGATTCTCTGACAGTGACTGAACAGATAAGAATGGGACCAGGAGAGAGCAGTCCCTGTTCTGTCCCACCCCCTACAACTTGACATGGAGGGGGGGGTGGGGAGAGATTTGGAGAGACACACGAGACAAGGAGAGCCCGCCCAGACTGCAGCAGTATTCCGGATTATCGTGGTGGATCGGGCTGTGGTCTCATCTTCATTTTCCCGTCCGCTCCCCGTGTGCCTCAGCTCTCTCGACTGGAATCGATCCGACCCAGCCACGCGTCAGTGTAAAGACCCACTCTCCATGACATTCCGGGGGGGGGGGCGGAGAAGGTCACTCACTGAGGGAAAAGATTCCTCACCTCCACATTACAAGGGAGACTCCGATTCTGAAAGTGTGCCCCTCATTTTGTCCAAACCTCATGCAACAAGAAACATCTATTTCACGGGAGAAATCAAAACTTTTAAAAGGCGTTGGGGATGTGGAAAGATAGTGGACATGTGACATTGAGACAGATGATCAGCCATGATCATACAGAATAGAGCAGCAGGCTTGAAGGGCTGAATGGCCAACTCCTGGACCGAGCTTCTGTGTTTGTAAATCTCTCAAACAATCAATCAATCAATCAATCATGACCTCAGCCCCAGCTCCATCGTTTGGCCACTCACTCAGAGCCAGCGCCGAGGGAGCGCCGCGCTGTCGGAGGGTCAACGCCAGCTGATACTGGGAGATGGTGAGTGATCTGTTGTTGTGTCGCTCTTTCAGATTTGTCTCTCTCCCGGCACTGAGTATATTTTCGATTAAACTAACTTTCAAAAGCTGTACAGCCCTTTTCAAACTCAAACCATGAGGCTACAAAGTGTTTTTTTGGAAAGCAATGGGATGCCAACACAAAACAATTACAGACTGTTCCTCATCTTCCCACAAGTATGGATTTCACAATCACACTCATCACCACATCCCTTCATCTCAAGCCAAAACAATGGAAATAGAAACCCAGCCTTGGTGAATAAACTCCAGCCAACAGGGGGATTACATCTCAGATTATATTTTACTCATCTTTCAGTAACATTGGAATTTCACCATGTGTTTTCACAATGAAAATTCCAGAGGAGAGGGGAGAATGACTGCCCCTTGACATCAAGGCTGCATTCAACCGAGTGTGGCATCACAGAGCCCGAGAAAAACCCAGAATCAATGGGTGTCGGGGCAAACTCTCTGCTGGTTAGAGACATTCCTGGTACATGGGAAGATGGTCGCAGTTGTGGAAGGTCAGCCATCTCAGCTCCAGGACATCTCTGCAGGAGTTCCTCAGGGTAGTGTCCTAGGCCCAACCACCTTCAGCTGCTTCACCAATGACCTTCCCTCCATCATAAGGTCAGAAGTGGGGATGGTCACCGATGATTGCACAACATTCAGCACCATTCGCATCTTCTCAGATACTGAAGCAGTCTGTGTCCAAATACAGCAAGATCTGGACAATACTCAGGCTTGGGCTGACAAGTGGCAAGTAACATTTCACGCCACACAAATGCCAGAATATGGCCATCACCAATAAGAAACAATCTAACCCTCACCCCTTGACATTCAATGGTGTTACTATCACTGTATCCCCACTGTCAATATCCTGGGGGTTACCATTGATCAGAAACTCAACTGGACTCACCACATAAACACAGCAGCTACAAGAGCAGGTCAGAGGCTGCGAATCCTGCAGTGAGTAACTCCCCTCCTGACTCCCCAAAGCCTGTCCACCATCTACAAGGCACAGGTCAGGAGTGTGATGGAATACTCCCCACTTGCCCTGGATGGGGACAGTTCCAACAACACTCAAGAAGCTCGACACCATCCAGGACAAGCAGCCGCTTGATTGGCACCACATCCACAAATATCCCCTCCCCTCCCCCACCGATGCTCAGTAGCAGCAGTGTGTACTATCTACAAGATGCACTGCAGAAACTCACCAAAGACCCTCAGGCTGCACCTTCCAAACCCATCTAGAAGGACAAGGACAGCAGATACACAGGAACACCACCCCCTGAAAGTTCCCCTCCAAGCCCCTCACCATCCTGACTTGGAAATATATCGCCCTTCCCTCAGTCTGGCTGGAACAAAACCTGCTGAGGCTTTTCATCACTCACGGGATGTGGAGGCCACTGATCAGGCCAGCAATTGTCGGTCATCCCTAACTGCTCCCCGGATGGGGTGTCTTTGGAGGGAATTTGCTACAAAAAGGCTGGTTTTCTGGGAGAGAGTTCCTCTATCCATGCCCGAGGTTTGCACAGAGCCCTTTTTGTGTCCTGCAGGTTGGCTGGTGTTCAGGAATAATTGTTACTGACTGTTCTCTCTCTTCAGTTAACTGTCTGAGCACATTCATCACGAGGACAGCGGGGATGTGGGAAACTGATCCACTGCACAACAGTCTCTCCCTGGTACGTGGCCTGTTTCCATTTCAGGGGATGTCTACATTCCCCTTCCAAACCTTTCCTGAAACTGCTAACTCTTAATGGGCATCGTTCAGAATCATTGAATCCCTACAGTGTGGAAGCAGGCCAGTCATCCCATCAAATCCATACTGACCCTCCGAAAAACATCCCACTCAGAATCACCCCCTACCCTATCCCTGCAACCCTGCACTCCCCATGGCTAATGAACCTAACCTACACATCCTTGAACACTACGGGCAATTCAGCATGGCCAATCCACCCTGGGAGAAAACCGGAGCACCCGGAGGAAACCCATGCAGACATGGGGAGAATGTGCAAACTCCACACAGAGAGTCACTCAAGGGTGGAATCGAACCTGGGTCGCTGGCGCTGTGAGGCAGCAGTGCTAACAACAGGGCAACACAGGTCACGTTTAATACTTGGAAATAATATTTCAAGATCCCTGACTAGGTACAGGTGAAGGCCATTCAGTCCTTCAAACCTGTCCACCATTTTATCAGATCCTAGCTGATCTGTAACTCCAGTAAGCCATTCTTCCCCAGACCCAACAAACTATGAGCTCACATTTGAAAGCTCCCTCAGCACCCAGAGAGTTTCGGGCAAGTTCTCCAGGTTTCCATTTACCCTCAGTCTGGAAGTGCTGCCTACTTCCCTCGGAGAGGAGCGAATCTGTGGAATCCCACAGAGGGCTGTCGGGGGCTGGGTCATTCAGTCTATTCACGGCTGAGGCAGACGGATTGTTCATCAGGAAGGGGATCGAGGGTTAAAGGGGAAGAGGCAGGAAAGTGAAGTTGAGGATAATGAAACCAGCCATAACCTGACTGAATGGTGAAGCAAACTTGATGGACCGAATGGCCCACTCCTGCTCCCATGTATTACTCTCTGAACTGTGTGTCTGCAGTCACCTGTGTGCCAGACTGGGGAAGAACAGGAGAAAGTGATCACAGCAGGTCCTGGGGGTCAGTCGAGAGTGTGGTGCTGGAAAAGCACAGCAGGTCCTGGGGATCAGTCGAGAGTGTGGTGCTGGAAAAGCACAGCAGGTCCTGGGGATCAGTCGAGAGTGTGGTGCTGGAAAAGCACAGCAGGTCCTGGGGGTCAGTCGAGAGTGTGGTGCTGGAAAAGCACAGCAGGTCCTGGGGGTCAGTCGAGAGTGTGGTGCTGGAAAAGCACAGCAGGTCCTGGGGGTCAGCCGAGAGTGTGGTGCTGAAAAAGCACAGCAGGTCCTGGGGGTCAGTCAAGTGTGGGGTGCTGGAAAAGCACAGCAGGTCCTGGGGATCAGTCGAGAGTGTGGTGCTGGAAAAGCACAGCAGGTCCTGGGGGTCAGTCGAGAGTGTGGTGCTGGAAAAGCACAGCAGGTCCTGGGGATCAGTCGAGAGTGTGGTGCTGGAAAAGCACAGCAGGTCCTGGGGGTCAGTCGAGAGTGTGGTGCTGGAAAAGCACAGCAGGTGCTGGAGGTCAGCCGAGAGTGTGGTGCTGGAAAAGCACAGCAGGTCCTGGGGGTCAGTCGAGAGTGTGGTGCTGGGAAAGCACAGCAGGTCCTGGGGGTCAGTCGAGAGTGTGGTGCTGGGAAAGCACAGCAGGTCCTGGGGGTCAGTCGAGAGTGTGGTGCTGGAAAAGCACAGCAGGTGCTGGAGGTCAGTCGAGAGTGTGGTGCTGGAAAAGCACAGCAGGTCCTGGGGGTCAGTCGAGAGTGTGGTGCTGGGAAAGCACAGCAGGTCCTGGGGGTCAGTCGAGAGTGTGGTGCTGGAAAAGCACAGCAGGTCCTGGGGGTCAGTCGAGAGTGTGGTGCTGGAAAAGCACAGCAGGTCCTGGGGGTCAGTCGAGAGTGTGGTGCTGGAAAAGCACAGCAGGTGCTGGAGGTCAATCGAGAGTGTGGTGCTGGAAAAGCACAGCAGGTGCTGGAGGTCAGTCGAGAGTGTGGTGCTGGAAAAGCACAGCAGGTGCTGGAGGTCAGTCGAGAGTGTGGTGCTGGGAAAGCACAGCAGGTCCTGGGGGTCAGTCGAGAGTGTGGTGCTGGAAAAGCACAGCAGGTCCTGGGGGTCAGTCGAGAGTGTGGTGCTGGAAAAGCACAGCAGGTCCTGGGGGTCAGTCGAGAGTGTGGTGCTGGAAAAGCACAGCAGGTGCTGGAGGTCAGTCGAGAGTGTGGTGCTGGAAAAGCACAGCAGGTCCTGGGGGTCAGTCGAGAGTGTGGTGCTGGAAAAGCACAGCAGGTGCTGGAGGTCAGTCGAGAGTGTGGTGCTGGAAAAGCACAGCAGGTGCTGGAGGTCAGTCGAGAGTGTGGTGCTGGAAAAGCACAGCAGCTCAGGAAAAGATTTTACAAGTATTAAAAAAGTGACCCATGTCACTCCCTGAGGAAGGGCTTGTGTCTGAAACGTCGATTCTCCTGCTCCTCGGATGCTGCCTGAGCTGCTGTGCTTTTCCAGCGCCACACTCTCGACTAATAGCAAGACAGCACAGGAACAGGCCCGTCGGCCCACCTACACTGTGCTGACACATGATGCCTTTCTAAACTAAAACCCTTTTGCCTTTATGCTGTCCGCATCCCTCTATTCCCTGCCCCTTCATGTATCTGTCAAGATGCCTCTTATTTGCTGTTACTGGACCCACCTCCTCTGACAGCACATTCCAGGCACTTACCATCCTGTGTGTGTGAAACACCTGCCTCTCACATCACCTTTAAACTTACCCCCTTTCACCTTAAATGTACGCCTCCGTAGTAATTGACCTTCCTACCCTGGGATAAAGATTGCGACTATCCAGTCTGTCTGCGCCTTTCAGAAGTTTATAAACTTCTATCCGCTCACCCCTCATCCTTCAATGTTCAAGTGAAAACAAACCAAGTTTATCCAGTGAAGGTGGTGTTTGGTATGCTTTCCTTTATTGGTCAGAGTATTGAGTACAGGAGTTGGGAGGTCATGTTGCGGCTGTACAGGGCATTGGTTAGGCCACTTTTGGAATAATGTGTATAATTCTGGTCTCCTTCCTATTGGAAAGATGTTGTGAAACTTGAAAGGGTTCAGAAAAGATTTACAAGGATATTGCCAGGATTGGAGGATTTGAGCTACAGGGAGAGGCTGAATAGGATGGGGCTGTTTCCCTGGAGCGTCGGAGGCTGAGGGGTGACCTTATTGGGTGGTACGTGTGTGGAATGAGCTGCCAGAGGAAGTGGTGGAGGCTGGTACAATTGCAACATTTAAAAGGCATTTGGATGGGTATATGAATAGGAAGGGTTTGGAGGGATATGGGCCGGGTGCTGGCAGGTGGGACTAGATTGGGTTGGGATATCTGGTCGGCATGGACGGGTTGGACCGAAGGGTCTGTTTCCGTGCCGTACATCTCTAGGACTCTCCTCATAGCTAATTTCCTTCCCTAAGGGGCATGGGTTGACCAGATGGGCTTTCACAGCAATTGATAAATTCAGAAACAAATTAACAGAATTTAAATTCCACAAGGTGCTGTGGTGGGATTTGAACCTGTGGCTCTGGAACATGAGCCTGAGCTCCTGCATTTCTCATCCAGTGACATTAACCCCGAGCAGGGGCTGCTGGAGGTTAGAGAAATAGGGAAGGTGGGGGACCCAGGTGAGTTAATGTACTGCCTGTAGCATTTGGATGAGGTCAGGTTTCGAGGCTAGAACGTAGATTAGCAGCTGGATTGGGAAGTCAAGTCATCAAAGGCACGAATGAGGACTTCAGTAGCCGATGAGCCGAGCTGGGGTGGAGCCCTGATGATATCACTGAAATGGGCAGGGTCAGTGACAGGCTGATCTCGGAGTGAGGGAATATGATATTCAAGTGACAAAGGGTCAGGATCAGCAGCAAGCAGCTACTGTACGGTGTAGGAGGGAGTCTGTGACGGGTGCCAAAAATTCCCAAACTCCAGTTTGCTTTGGGCTGTGAATTCTCTCTGAATGTCAATGAGCAGATTCTTTGTCAAAGGAACACAAAGCCACAGACTCAAAAGGATCTGGAAAGCAGCCCAAGCAGAGCAACTCAATCCCAGCCAGAGAGAAGGAGCAAGGCCGTAATTGGCCCAGAGCCCCACTCTCCATCTATGAACAATGCCAAGGCATCTCAGTCTCATACTGATCAAACATTCAATCCCAAGGTTTAGATACAAAAGGAATTTCTGAAGAGCAGATACCAGACACGAAAATACACCACATTGCAACAACAATAGTATTTATATAGCATTTCCAACATGATAACAGAGGTGGGAAGCAATGTGAGAGTAGTGTCAGGAGGGAATGCACAGCTAGCAATGGTGAAGCAATACCAATCAAGGACAGAACAGAAGGAGCTGAGCTAACCTGGAAGGGGCAGGGAGGAATTTTAAAACAAATCTGAACCTATCAGAAAAACCATCATGTGTCCATTGTGCAGATGTTGCAGAAAGGACATCAGTCTCAGAGAGACACAAACCGCAGACACCAGCGTCTCAAATACACTCAGAATCACACTATCCAGTCAGACTCACACATAAACGCTCTGGGGTAAAGGGCACAACCATAGCACAAACCATTTACAGGCCATTTTGGGGAGAGGGTCTCCGAGATCTCCTGCTAGCCCCTCTGTAGTGGGATCGCAAGTTCAGAACTGTTCAAGCTCACCAAGGTCCACACTGATCCCTCAGCTAGAACCAACTCTCACTCTCCGGCAAACTAAAATACCACACCCAAGAAAGTTAAAAATCCCACAACACCAGGTTATAGTCCAACAGGTTTATTTGGAAGCACTGGCTTTCGGAGCGCTGCTCCTTCGTCAGATGTTCCTACATCACCATACTGCTTCCAATTAAACCTGTTAGACTATAACCTGGTGTTGTGGGATTTTTAACTTTCTCCACCCCAGTCCAACACCGGCTCTTCCACATCATGACACCCAAGAAAATCACCCTCATCTCCTCCTCCCCACAGCTAGCCCACAAACTGCCCAGGGTTTCTGCAATCCCCCTTCCAGCTTCCCAGGGCTTATTTTCCAGGACATTTGCTTCAAATGTCTAACTTGGCCCAGTGAGATGACCCTGCTCCCACCCCAGTCCAGACCTAATGCTGATCATTGATCCCCATGTACAGTAGTGCTGGGGCAGTGCTGCACTGTCAGAGGCACTCTCAGTTCAGATTTTTTTTTTAAAACCAGGCCTCGTGAGTCCACCCGGATAAATGTGAAAGATTCCCCGGGCTCTATTCCAAAGGAAGGGGGTAACAGTCACCCTCAAAGTCGATCATCTGGGCCATTGCTGAGTCTGGGAGCTTGCTGAGCGCGAATTGGCGTTTCTGTATCACAACTGACTTCAAGAAGGTAGCTCCTATAGATGGGAAGTTCCCTGGATATGTACATGAAAACTACCTTTAAACATTGGAAATTTGATTTTTTTTCCCTAAAAAAAGTCACCAACGTGTCAGCAGTTCTCAGTCTCTTCACTGTCTCAGCTAACTTTCAAACACTTGATGTAGATTGCCATGATTGGGGGGGGGGGGTGGACATGACACGAAATTCCCCACCCCAGCGCCGTCCCGGTGAATTTGCAAATCGCTGCAGAGTCAATTTCACCCGTTACATTACCTGGGCTGAAACTGCCTTGGAAGTAAAGGACGAGGAGGAGGAAGGATCCCAGGCAGGTGAGAGCGGCGAGGCGAACCGCCCGGGACCTCCTCATTGCACTCAGCTCCAGCCTGGGGTAAGCAGGAACACCTTACCCCCCCACCCCTGCCCGGCTCCCTGGCTGTGCAGGCAGAGGGAGCAGAGACACGGGCTGCCTTCCCAACCCGATACCGTCCGCCACAATGTATCCCCGCTTCAATGTAGCAGGTTCCACTGGGACCTACCACCAGGGCAGGGGGGGTGCTCCACCAACCACTGCCACCTCCAAACCTGCCTCTCTCCCAGGTTTTAGCAGATTACCTTCAGCATTGACCGTACACTGCTCACACTTTTAACCCTTTGCAATATCATTTCGATGAAGGGCCCGGATGTCTGAAGCCAGTTCCCTATGTCCCGCTGTCCACCCCCTCGATAGTTGGTTCATCCCGTTACCGTATTGTCCCGAATAAACCTTCCCCACACGCCCGTCCATTCAGAAGCAGAGTCCTAGAGATGTACAGAGCGGAAACAGACCCTTCGGTCCAACCCGTCCATGCTGACCAGATATCCCAATCCAATCTCGTCCCACCTGCCAGCACCCGGCCCATATCCCTCCAAATCCTTCCTATTCATATACCCATCCAAATGCCTTTTAAATGTTGCAATTGTACCAGCCTCCTCCACTTCCTCTGGCAGCCTATTCCATACACGTACCACCCTCTGTGTGAAAAAGTTGCCCCTTAGGTCTCTTTTATATCTTTCCCCACTCACCCTAAACCTATGCCCTCCAGTTCTGGACTCCCCCACCCCAGGGAAAAGACTTTGTCTATTTATCCTATCCATGCCCCTCATAATTTTGTAAACCTCTATAAGGTCACCCTTCAGCCTCCGACGCTCCAGGGAAAACAGCCCCAGCCTGTTCAGCCTCTCCCTATAGCTCAGATCCTCCAACCCTGGCAACATCCTTGTAAATCTTTTCTGAACCCTTTCAAGTTTCACAACATCTTTCCGATAGGAAGGAGATCAGAATTGCACACAATATTCCAACAGTGGCCTAACCAATGTCCTAGAGGTAAAAACAATGACTGCAGATCCTGGAAACCAGATTCTGAATTAGTGGTGCTGGAAGAGCACAGCAGTTCAGGCAGCATCCAAGGAGCTCCTTGGATGCTGCCTGAACTGCTGTGCTCTTCCAGCACCACTAATCCAGAACCAATGTCCTGTACAGCCGCAACATGACCTCCCAACTCCTGTACTCAATACTCTGACCAATAAAGGAAAGCATACCAAACGCCTTCTTCACTATCGTATCTACCTGCGACTCCACTTTCAAGGAGCTATGAACCTGCACTCCAAGGTCTCTTTGTTCAGCAACACTCCCTAGGACCTTACCATTAAGTGTATATGTCCTGCTAAGGTTTGCTTTCCCAAAATGCAGCACCTCGCATTTATCTGAATTAAACTCCATCTGCCACTTCTCAGCCCATTGGCCCATCTGGTCCAGATCCTGTTGTAATCTGAGGTAACCTTCTTCACTGTCCATGACACCTCCAATTTTGGTGTCATCTGCAAACTTACTAACTGTGCCTCTTATGGTCACATCCAAATCATTTATATAAATGATGAAAAGTAGTGGACCCAGCACTGATCCATGTGGCACTCCACTGGTCACAGGCCTCCAGTCTGAAAAACAACCTTCCACCACCACCCTCTGTCTTCTACCTTTGAGCCAGTTCTGTATCCAAATGGCTAGTTCTCCCTGTATTCCATGAGATCTAACCTTGCTAATCAGTCTCCCATGGGGAACCTTGTCGAACGCCTTACTGCAGTCCACATAGATCACATCTACTGCTCTGCCCTCATCAATCCTCTTTGTTACTTCCTCAAAAAACTCAATCAAGTTTGTGAGACATGATTTCCCACACACAAAGCCATGTTGACTATCCCTAATCAGTCCTTGCCTTTCCAAATACATGTACATCCTGTCCCTCAGGATTCCCTCCAACAACTTACCCACCACCTACGTCAGGCTGACTGGTCTATAGTTCCCTGGCTTGTCCTTACCACCCTTCTTAAACAGTGGCACCACGTTAGCCAACCTCCAGTCTTCCAGCACCTCACCTGTGACTATCGATGATACAAATATCTCAGCAAGAGGCCCAGCAATCACTTCCCTAGCTTCCCACTGAGTTCTCGGGTACACCTGATCAGGTCCTGGGGAGTGTAAGAGTCAAACTCTTGCAAATGTTGGGGATCTGAAATAAAAACAGGGAGTACTGGAGGATCTCTGCGGATCACAGAGATCTACAGTTTAATAGTAGGCCCTTCGGCCCATCGCTGTGTCTGTGAAAAGGAAGAGAGAAAGAGACAAAAGAGTTAATGTTTCAACTCCAATCACTGTTTCCCCTTCCACTGATACTGCCAAACCATAGGACCATGATTGAGAGGTGTAGAATTAGACCATTCAGCCCATCAAGTCTACTCCGCCATTCATTCATGGCTGATATGTTTCTCAACCCCAGTCTCCTGCCTTCTCCCTGTAACCCTTGATCCTCTAACCAATCAGGAACCGATCTATCTCTGTCTTATTGCCTTGGCCTTCACAGCCCTCTGCAGGAATGTATTCCACAGACTCCCCACCTTCTGGCTGAAGAAATTCCTCCTCATCTCAGTTATAAAGATCAGACACCAGGTTATAGTCAGAATGGTTTATTTGGAAGCACTAGCTTTTGGAGCGCTGCCCCTTCGACAGGTGAAGTGAGAGGGAAGAGCACAGACATGGAATATATGAGCAGAGAGATCAAAGGCAGAGAGATCAAAAGATCATACAGATGGTGTGAGTGGAGTTGGATAATAAATCTCTGTGGGTGATCAAGAGTGTCAGACGGTGTGAGTAAAGTGTCAACAGCTGAATAAAGTTAAAAATCACACAATATCAGGATATTGTCCAAAAGGTTTAGTTGCACCTGATGAAGGAGCGTCGATCTGAAAGCTAGTGCTTCCAAATAAACCTGTCGGACTATAACCTCGTGTCGTGAGATTTTTAACTTTGTACGCCCCAGTCCAACACCGGCATCTCCAAATCATAATAACAGCTGAACAGTAAGTGAAGGGAATGACCTATAATTCAAAAAATTGTGGCAGAGCGATAATTATATTTAAAAAATAAGATGGCACTGGAGACAAACCAAACAGCTAGAATAACATGATAGGTATAAGAGTTACATGTTGAGGGTCAAATCATCAAATGCAGACCCAGAGTCCTCAACCACTCCCCATATGACCAGCCCTTTATCCCCAGGATCATTCTTATAAAGCCCCTCTGGACCCCCTCTAATACCAGCACATCCTTCCTTAGTCATGTGATTCAAAACTGCTTACAATATTCCAAATACAGTCTGACCAGCACCTTATATGGCCTCAGCAGTATATCTCTGTTCTTGTGTTCCAGCTACCTCAGAATGGGCTCTCAGTTAGCAGCCTCCTTTACAACACCTTGTGAAAGGCTTTCTGGAAATCCAAATAGATCACAGCCACTGAGTCTCCTTTGTCGAACTTGCTCATTACTCCCTCAAAGAATTCTGACAGATTTGTCAAGCATGGCCTCTCCTTGACTTCTCTTAGTTTTACAAAGCACTTCTGCAATCTCATCCTTATTAACGGACTCTTAAAACCTCACCAACATCAGGCTAACTGGCCTATGGTTTCCTGTCTTCTGCCTCCTTCCCTTCTTAAACTGGGGTGGGGGGATTACATTAGCCATTTTCCATTCCTCTGGGACCCTCCCTCACTCCAGTGATTCCTGAAAGGTCACCACCAAAACCTTCAATATCTCTTCACCTATTGCCGTCAGCTCTCTGGGGGTGTAGTCCATCTGGTCCAGGTGATTTATCCACCTTCAGACCTTTCAGCTTCCCCAGCACCTTCTCCTTAGTGATGGCCACTACACTCACCTCTGTCCCCTGACTCTCTCCATGTTCCAGAGCTGCTGGTGTCTTCCACTGTGAAAACGATGTGAACTACCTATTCAGCTCCTCTGCCATTTCTTTGTTCCTCATTACTACTTCTCCAGCCTCATATTCCAGCAGATCCAATGTCCATTCTTGCCTCTCTCATCTTTTTTATTCAAAACAAATCTTGTACTCTTCTTTTATATTACCAGGGAATTTCTCTGGTGAACAGGAGGGGCATGGTGGCTCAGTGGTTAGCACTGCTGCCTCACAGTGCCAGGGACCCAGGTTCAATCCCCACCTTGGGCAACTGTGTGTGTGGAGTTTGCACATTCTCCCAGTGTCTATGTGGGTTTCCAATTTCCTCCACAGTCCAAAGATGTGCATGTTAGGTAAATTGTGTTGGGGGATTAGTCAGGGGTAAATATAGGGGGGGGGGGGTTTCTCTTCGGAGGGTTGGTTTGGGCTGATGGGCCTGTTTCCACACTGTAGGTAATCTAATCTAAAAACAGCTGAATGCACTCCCAAGTTTTTGTCTCTATCTCTTTTGAAGGAGTCTGCCCCCAGTTTCACTGGAAGTACACACCCAATGTAGGGGGATGCCATTCCGCCTATCACACCAGTGCTGGCTTCTCACCAGAGAATTCATATAGCACCTACCACATCTATTGTGTGCAGTTCTGGCAGCAATATTATAGGAGGAATGCGACAGTACTGGAGAGGGTGCAGAGTAGGTTTACCAGAATGTTGCCTGGAGAGTTTGAGTTATGAAGAGAGATGGGACAGATTGGGGTTATTTTCCAAGGAGTAGAGGAGACCGAGGGGGGTTATATTTGAGATGTGTCAAATTACGAAGGGACGTGGACAGGACATTTCCCCTGGAAGGCAAAGGTGGGAGGTTCAGAGAGGATTGGAGGAAGAGTCCTTGATGCAGAGTGGGTTGGGAATCTGGAACTCTTTGCCTGGGAGGGTGGGAGAGCCAGAAACCCTCAGCACGTTGAAGAAGTAATTTGATAAGGCCAAGGAATACATGGCGATGGTCCGCGTGCTGGGAAATGGGATTAGTTGTTTTTGACGTGCACAGACACGAGGGGCCAAAGGGTCTTTTCCTGTGCTGTAGACACTTTGACTCCAAATGTCCTGAAGGCATTTTGGGTCACTGGTTAAAGTTCATGCTGTGGGCAGCAGCTATGAAGGAACGGAAGGCTGAGTTTCACTTGGACAATCCAATTCCCATGTCAGCTTCTGACAGGAGGTGGGGAGGAGGATGCAGGAGCTCTTTACTGCTGGGATTGTTGAGGGAGGGGGTGCATTGGGAGGGTCCACTGTTTAAGCATAGAGTGAGTGCAGCCTATTGCAGAGGGTGGTGGGTCAAACACCAACCCCAAACCCCCAGATGGAGGAGAGGCAGAGGTTTGGAATTTTGGGATTTAGGGAAGACAGAGAGATGTGTTGTGTTAATAGTGGCCTGTAACACATTCACATTCTCATTAGCACTGGACAGCAGTGTTTCCTGCTCTGTTACTTACAACTGTAGGGCTCTTGTGATCAGATGGTAGCGTGCCTCCCTCTAGCCTGGGAGGCCCAAACCCTAGCAAGGCTCCAAACCCACGACCACTTCCATCTAGAAGGACAGGGGCAGCAGATACATGGGAACACCACCCCCTGCAAGTTCCCCTCCAAGCCCCTCACCATCCCGACTTGGAAATATATCACCGTTCCTTCAGTGTGGCTGGGTCAGAATCCTGGAATTCCCTCCCTAAGGGCATTGTGGGTCTACCTACAGCACATGGGCTGCAACGGGTCAAGAAGGCAGCTCACCCCCACCTTCTCATGGGGCAACTAGGGACAGGCAATAAACACTGACCTCAGAATTAAACACTGCTCTCCCACTGAATGGGAGAGTGTGGATTTTAAACTGCGGTAGGACTTGACCCCAACACTCCTCTCATTCAGAAGGTCAGAATCTAATGACTGTGACAAACTATGGGAAGAATGAATATGTTTGAAAATAAAAGCATTTGGCAGAATCCCATGATGGAAATTCATCCCAACAACTGCTGATTGCTAACAATCAGTTTACAATGCAACTCACAACTTTTATAGGTGAGTCAGGAGAGATGTTACAAAGCACTTCCACACACAAAGGGTGGGAGAAATTTGGAACTCTCTTCCACAAACTGCAGGATCAGCTGGTAATTTTAAATCTGGGATAGATACACGACATTGGTGAGACATCTCCTGGAGTATTGTGCACAGTTTTAGTCCCTTAATTTTAGGAAAGATGTAGTCGCATCGGGGACAGTTCAGAGGAGGTTCACTAGATTGATCCCAGAGATGAGGGGTTTTCGAGTTAGAATCCCTACAGTGTGGAAACAGGCCCTTCAGCCCAACAAGTCCACACTGACCCTCTGAAGAGTAACCTACCCAGACCCATTACCCTACATTTTCCCCTGACTAATGCACCTAACCTATACTTCCCTGTAATGCAATGGACAATTTAGCATGGCCAATTCACCTGACCTGCACATCTTTGGACTGTGGGAGGAAACCGGAGCACCCGGAGGAAACCCACACAGACACGGGGAGAATGTGCAAACTCCACACAGACAGTTGCCCGAGGGTGGAATCAAACGGTGGCACAGTGGCACAGTGGTTAGCACTGCTGCCTCACAGTGCCAGAGACCTGGGTTCAATTCCCGCGTCAGGCAACTGACTGTGTGGAGTTGCACGTTCTCCCCGTGTCTGCGTGGGTTTCCTCCGGGTGCTTCGGTTTCATCCCACAGTCCAAAGATATGCAGGTCAGGTGAATTGGCCATGCTAAATTGCCCGCAGTGTTAGGTAAGGGGTAAATGTAGGGGTATGGGTGGGTTGCGCTTCGGCAGGTCGGTGTTGACTTGTTGGGCCGAAGAGCCTGTTTCCATACTGTAATGTAATCTAATCTAATCAAACCCAGGTCCCTGGCGCTGTGAGGCAGCAGTGCTTAACCACTGAGCTGCCGTGCCATCTGAAGAGAGATTGAACAGTTTAGGCCTTTACTCTCTGGAAGTTAGAAGACTGAGGGGAGTGGTATTCAGGATGATAAAAGGTGTGGATAAAATAGTCAGGGAGGGGATGCTTCCTGTTGTGGGGCATTCTAGGACGAGAGGTTATAGTCTTAGGGTAAGGGGGAACAAATTTAAAACTGAGTTGAGCAGAAACTACATCTCCCAAAGGGATGTGAATCCGTGGAATTCCCGACCCCAAAGTGTGGTGGATGCTGGGACAGTCAGTAAATGTAAGGAGGAGTTGGACAGATTTTTAATTGGTAATGGGTTGAAAGGGTATGGGGCGAAGGTAGGAAAATGGGGGTGAGCAGCAAACCAGCCATGATCGAATGGTGGGGCAGACTCGATGGGCTAAATGGCCTAATTCTGCTCCTATTGCTTACGAGCTTATGAAGACAGACTTTTGTTAAGCAAAGTAATATGGGTGAATGGTAGGTGTATGGAGTTTGGACACAGCTGTAATCTCTTTGAATAGTGGGACGGGCATGAAGGGCTGAATGGCCTGCTTCTGTTCCTATGTTACACTGATCACCCTCAATTAATGACCTGATGGAAATCTGCTGTCAATGACCACCATGTGAATGCTGGTAACTAATTAATCTCCAGTGAAGTTGCAACGTAGGAATCTGTACTGAATACAATAAATGTTGGAGATTACATCGCAGTGTTGCCTGACCCGCTGTGATCTCCAGCATTTTTCATTTTTGGGGGTGACCGTTACGCTGGTATAAACAGTTGTAGTGAGACGCCAGAAATTGCTGGAAAAACTCAGCAGGTCTGGTAGCATCCGTAGAGCGAGAAACAGAGTTATCGATTCAAATCCAGTGACCCACCTTCAGAACGGAAGATTAATCCAAATCACACTGGACTCGAAATGTTAACTCTGTTTCTCTCGTCACGGATGCTGCCAGACCTGTAGAATTTTTCCAGCACTTTCTATGTACTTATTTCCGAACCACTGCAGTTTATGGGATCTTGCTGTGTACAAATCGGTGATTGTATTTTCTACATTGCAACAGTGCTTCCACTTCAATGGAACTGCATTGGCTGGGAAACATTGAGGGATGTGCTGAGTTTGTGAAAGGTGCAGCAGAGACACAGAATCTCTCTAACACACTGCTGACTTCTGACAATAACTGGCTAACGTCAGTATTTGGTTTTCTACAACAAACAGTGGAAAACTTTAATATTTTTCCATTGCCTGTTGGCCACAGGCATTAGGCCTGTCATTAGCAGCAACAAACTAGCCCGTGGTGTGACGATCATTTTCCACCCTCTAACACGCACACAACAAGCTCCAGCACACAGGGATGAAAACACAATGCTGCCATCGACATTTTTTTTAATATAAAGCTCATTCCTGATGAAGGGCTTTTGCCCAAAATGTCAATTGTCCTGCTCCTCGGATGCTGCCTGACCTGTCGTGCTTTTCCAGCACCGCACGTTTTGACTCTAATCTCCAGCATCTGTAGTACCCACCATCGCCTGTTTTTTATAGAATGCCTACTGTGTGTAAGTAGGCCATTCAGCCTACTTACAGTCCACACTGGCCCTCTGAAAAGTATCCCACCTAGGCCCACTCTGTCTCTGCATTTCCCAAAGCTAACCCACCCACCCTGCTCACTATTAGATCATAGAATCCCTACAGTGTGGAAACAGGCCCTTTGGCCCAACAAGTCCACACCGACCCTCCGAAGAGTAACCCACCCAGACCCATTCCCTACATTTAACCCCAGACTAATGCACCCAACTTACACATCCCTGAACACTGTGGACAATTTAGCATGGCCAATCCACCTGACCTGCACATCTTTGGACTGTGGGAGGAAACCGGAGCACCCGGGGGAAACCCACGCAGACACGGGGAGAACGTGCAAACTCCACACAGACAATCGTCCGAGAGTGGAATCGAACCTGGGTCCCTGGCGCTGTGAGGCAGCAGTGCTAACCACTGAGCCAACGTGCCACGCCTGGCAATTGGTTCTTGGCAATTTAGAATGGCCAATCCACCTATCTGGACACCGGAGCACCCAGAGGGTGGTAGTGCAGACAATGTGCAGACTTCACACAGACAGAACCTGGAATCGAACCCAGGTCACTGGCACTGAAACACTATGCCAACTGCTGATGATCAATTTCATGGAGAATCCATTAGGTTCCTACTTGACAAGTCTGCGTTCTTTACCGTCCCACCTGGTTTCTCGGGCCATGGCTCAGTGGACAGGGCAGTTGCTTCCGGGTGAATGGTTTGGAGGGTCAAGTCCCTCCCCAGTCTGGCTGTCCAGTGAAGTACTGACAGAGTGCTTGGGCATTGAATAAACATGAGGCAATGTTTGAATTGATTAGAAAAACTCAAAGGTTATGGGTGAAAGGCCAGAAAGTGGTATGAGTTTTATTAAGAGGCAAATTAAGGTTGATGGACAAAATGGATGACACCTTCTCCGATTTTTCACCAAAATAACCCCGTGCTGTCCCTGTCCCTGGGAGTGTTTGATGGGGACAGTGTAGAGGGAGCTTTACTCTGTATTTAACCCCATGCTGTCCCTGTCCCTGGGAGTGTTAGATGGTGGACAATGTAGAGGGAGCTTTATTCTGTATCTAACCCCATGCTGTCCCTGTCCCTGGGAGTGTTAGATGGTGGACAATGTAGAGGGAGCTTTACTCTGTATCTAACCCCATGCTGTCCCTGTCCCTGGGAGTGTTAGATGGTGGACAATGTAGAGGGAGCTTTACTCTGTATCTAACCCCACGCTGTCCCTGTCCCTGGGAGTGTTAGATGGTGGACAATGTAGAGGGAGCTTTACTCTGTATCTAACCCCATGCTGTCCCTGTCCCTGGGAGTGTTAGATGGTGGATAGTGCAGAGGGAGCTTTATTCTGTATCTAACCCCGTGCTGTCCCTGTCCTGGGAGTGTTTGATGGAGGGACAGTGTAGAGGGAGCTTTACTTTCAGTTTAAAAGAGTACAGAGTGCTTTCCACTATGAACAATATTTGGGAGGTTTTGAATCTTGTTGCCAGGAATGTTGTCTTTGGAGTGTGAGTATAATTAAAAAAACACACACATTAACATTTCGAAAAGAATGACTGCTGCAAGGGCACAATAAAACTCTTCTTTATTTCTTCTGTTTAATAGACGCAACGTTTCACTCTCCAGCTTCCAAATACTCGCAGGCTGAAAGGAAACGGAAAAAACCCAAGATGGAGTTGAGTTTAGTTCAGGATCGTGCAGAGCCATATTTTAATCAATTCCCTTCCCTGGACAATCACACATCTCAAAGCTGCTGGTGACAATGTCATCGGGAGGTTGCTGGGATTGGACTCTTTATCTCAGGAGAAGGGACACAGAGGGAAGGTTAAGCTGGTACCGTTGGTCAGATCAGCAATGGACAAGACCAGACGGTCACAACACCAATCACCAGACAAAGGGGCAGCGTTCCGAAAGCTTGTGGTTTCAAATAAATCTGTTGGACTATAACCCTGGGGGTGCCTGACTTCCAACCTTGTCTACCTGAGTCCAACATCAGTACCTCCACATCAGGTTTGTAGTGGAGGGTATAACAGGACCGAGGTTACATCAATAAGGGCGAGCGCGATTCGGCAGAATCGCGTCCAGTAAGTATAGTCTGGAAACGTGGGGGAGAAAGGTTCAATTGAGGCTTGCGACTGGGACATTAGCCGGGTATTTGGATGGAAATGGTGTGCAGGGACATGGGGAAAAGGCAGGAGATTGGCACTATGGGATAGAACCAGTGAAGGCACGATGGGCCAAATATCCTCCATCAGCGCATAACAATTCTGTGATTACTGGGCTCAAACCTGTGCTCGTTTGGTTGTATGGAATGTTTTGTCTGATTTTAGATTGTATGGAATTTGCAGTGAATCGCCCGTACCCATTAGAAGGGGCATCCTTGGAATCATTTCAAGACAAGTCCATAAATCCCACATCAGTAGCTGGAGAACTTCAACTCCATTTCTAAAATAAATCTGGATTAAAAAACCATTGTTAATCATGATGCCCATGGAACACTAATGCTCTTCATGGAAGGCAAGTCTGCCAGCCTTACCCGGTCTGGCTTACACGTGACTCCAGACCCACAGCAATGTGGGTGACTCTTAACTGCCCCCAGACAAGTCACTCAGGTGTATTCCAGATGAGGGCTCCACACCACCTTCCCGTTGGGATTTGGGAATGTGCAGGAAAGGCTGATCTTTGTGGCACCTGTGAGCTATGAAGTGGCAAAACATTAATAGCTCAAAGGCCTGGACGGGGTACAGCAGAGTCACGTGGATTATTTCAGGGACGTTTTCCTTTCATTGGAGACAGCTCATGGGAGACTCACTGGGATGATCCCTGGGATGGAGGGATTACTTTCTGGGCAAAGTTTAAACAGGTTAGGACTGTCTACTCTCTGGAGTTTACAAGAATGAGAGGGTTTCATTGAAACATGTTGAATTCTTAAGGACCTTGACAGGGTCAATGCTGAGAGGATGGTTCCCCTCATGGGAGGGTCAGGGACCAGAGGATACAGTCTCAGAGTAAAGGGGGCACCAGTTTCAGACTGAGATGGGGAGGAATGTCTTCTCTCAGAGGATTGAGAGTCTTTGGAACTCCTTACCACCGAGAGCTGAGGGGGCAGGGTCCGTGTGGATATTTAAGGCTGAGAGAGAGAGAGAGAGAGAGAGAGATTCTCGATCAGTCGGGTAATCGAGGGGAAAGGGCAGGGAAGTGGAAGTGAGGCCAGGATCCTACTGAAAGGCAGAGCAGGCTCGTAGGGCAGAATGACCTACCCCTGCTCCTGTTTCTCATGGTATTACAGCTTCCTGGGAGGGATCACTTTGTGACCAGTTGTGGAGGGGCCGGTGTTGGACTGGGGTGGACAAAGTTAAAAATCACAAAACACCAGGTTAGAGTCCAACAGGTTTATCTGGAAGTGCTAGCTTTCGGAACGTTCCTTCATCATGTATTTGTGAACCACCTGATGAAAGCTACTGCTTCCAAATAAACCTGTTGGACCATAACCTGGCGTTTTGTGATTTTTAACTTTTTAACTGGGATTGGATTTTCAACTAATTTCAAAGTTTGATCTTAGGTTGCATGGAATCTGCAGTTAATTGCCTGTACCAATTTCAAAGGGGAATACTTAGAGTCATAGAGTCAGTCCAACCCGTCCATGCTGACCAGATATCCCAACCCAATCTAGTCCCACCTGCCAGCACCCGGCCCATATCCCTCCAAACCCTTCCTATTCATATACCCATCCAAATGCCTCTTAAATGTTGCAATTGTACCAGCCTCCACCACTTCCTCTGGCAGCTCATTCCATACACGTACCACCCTCTGTGTGAAAAGGTTGCCCCTTAGGTCTCTTTTATAACTTTCCCCTCTCACCCTAAACCTATACCCTCTAGTTCTGGACTCCCCGACCCCAGGGAAAAGACTTTGTCTATTTATCCTATCCATGCCCCTCATGATTTTATAAACCTCTATAAGGTCACCCCTCAGCCTCCGACGCTCCAGAGATAACAGCCCCAGCCTGTTCAGCCTCTCCCTGTAGCTCAGATCCTTCAACCCTGGCAACATCCTTGTAAATCTTTTCTGAACCCTTTCAAGTTTCACAACATCCTTCCGATAGGAAGGAGACTAGAATTACACATAATATTCCAACAGTGGCCTAACTAATGTCCTGCAATCATTTCAATTGGGAATAATATCTCTTATCCATTAGATTCTTGACATTAGACCTAGGGTCTCTACATTAGAGGTAGGGTCTCTACGTTAGACGTAAGGTCTCTACATTAGAGGTAGGGTCTCTACATTAGAGATAGGGTCTCTACATTAGAGGTAGGGTCTCTACAGTAGAGGTAGGGTCTCTACATTAGAGGTTGGGTCTCTACAGTAGAGGTAGGGTCACTACATTAGAGATAGGGTCTCTACATTAGAGGTAGGGTCTCTACATTAGACGTAGGGTCTCTACATTAGAGGTAGGGTCTCTACATTAGACGTAGGGTGTCTACATTAGAGATAGGGTCTCTACATTAGAGGTAGGGTCTCTACATTAGAGGTAGTGTCTCTACATTAGAGATAGGGTCTCTACATTAGAGGTAGGGTCTCTACATTAGAGATAGGGTCTCTACATTAGAGGTAGGGTCTCTACAGTAGAGGTAGGGTCTCTACATTAGAGGTAGGATCTCTACATTAGAGATAGGGTCTCTACATTAGAGGTAGGGTCTCTACATTAGAGGTAGGGTCTCTACAGTAGAGGTAGGGTCTCTACATTAGAGGTTGGGTCTCTACATTAGAGGTTGGGTCTCTACATTAGAGGTTGGGTCTCTACAGTAGAGGTAGGGTCTCTACATTAGACGTAGGGTGTCTACATTAGAGGTAGGGTCTCTACATTAGACGTAGGGTGTCTACATTAGAGATAGGATCTCTACATTAGAGGTAGGGTCTCTACATTAGAGATAGGGTCTCTACATTAGAGATAGGGTCTCTACATTAGAGGTAGGGTCTCTACATTAGAGGTTGGGTCTCTACATTAGAGGTAGGGTCTCTACATTAGAGGTAGGGTCTCTACATTAGAGATAGGGTCACTACATTAGAGGTTGGGTCTCTACATTAGAGGTAGGGTCTCTACATTAGAGATAGGGTCTCTACATTAGAGGTAGGGTCTCTACATTAGAGATAGGGTCTCTACATTAGAGGTAGGGTCTCTACATTAGAGATAGGGTCTCTACATTAGAGGTTGGGTCTCTACATTAGAGGTTGGGTCTCTACATTAGAGATAGGGTGTCTACATTAGAGGTAGGGTCTCTACATTAGAGATAGGGTCTCTACATTAGAGGTAGGGTCTCTACATTAGAGGTAGGGTCTCTACATTAGACGTAGGGTGTCTACATTAGAGGTTGGGTCTCTACAGTAGAGGTAGGGTCTCTACATTAGAGGTAGGGTCTCTACATTAGACGTAGGGTCTCTACATTAGAGATAGGGTCACTACATTAGAGGTTGGGTCTCTACATTAGAGATAGGGTCACTACATTAGAGGTAGGGTCTCTACATTAGAGGTAGGGTCTCTACATTAGAGGCAGGGTCTCTACATTAGAGGTAGGGTCTCTACATTAGACGTAGGGTCTCTACATTAGACGTAGGGTCTCTACATTAGAGATAGGGTCACTACATTAGAGGTTGGGTCTCTACATTAGAGGTAGGGTCTCTACATTAGAGGTAGGGTCTCTACATTAGACGTAGGGTGTCTACATTAGACATAGGGTCTCTACATTAGAGGTTGGGTCTCTACAGTAGAGGTAGGGTCTCTACATTAGAGGTCAGGTCCCTACATGAGAGGTGGGGTCTCTGCATTAGACGCAGGGTCTCTACATTAGAGGTTGGGTCTCTACAGTAGAGGTAGGAAGTGGGGTCAGTTCTGGGCTCCATGCCTGGGGAGGGAGATACAAGTCTTGGATGGGGAAGCACATCAGATACACCAGCATGAACCCTGGTCTGAAAGGGTTAACTTACAGACTAACCAAGAACTGCACCGAGACCCCCCTGAGATGTAACCTCTTATCGACCTGTGAAGACTGACCATGTTAAAGAAAGCTATGGAAGAGGTGGCAGAGGCTGGTATACACACTTACAACAGAAAGGGGGATCATAACAATCAGCTGATGTTATTTCGACAGTTGAAAAGGGAGACAGAACAGGTTCATGAAATTAAAGACCAATTCGTTTAAAGCTTTGCTGTAGGAAAGGGAATGGAATCAGGACCAACAAATGTCATAACGGGTCAGTCAGCATAAACCCCAAAAGGAGATCTCATACTTGACCAATCTTTCCGAAACCTTGGAAGAATAAAAGAAAGAGGAGCCAAGAGTAATATACAGAGGAACCTCGATTATCCAGCATTCCATTATCCCAGTATCAGATTATCCGGCATTCCATTATCCCAGTATCAGATTATCCGGCATTCAATTATCCCAGTATCAGATTATCCGGCATTCCATTATCCCAGTATCAGATTATCCGGCATTCAATTATCC
The DNA here is from genome assembly GCF_037043375.1 of Chiloscyllium plagiosum. NCBI lineage: Eukaryota > Metazoa > Chordata > Chondrichthyes > Orectolobiformes > Hemiscylliidae > Chiloscyllium > Chiloscyllium plagiosum. Next base: position 5,903,182 of record NW_028270152.1, read on the forward strand.
CAGTATCAGATTATCCGGCAAGATCGCAAGGTCCTGATGCTCGGTTAAACAATGTTATCCAGCATTCAATTATCCAGAATTTGATTAACCAAACGAAACACTTCCCCCACCCATGTCCTTCAGATATTCCAGGTTCCTCTGTAGTCGGTGGAATTATTTAGATCTTCAAAAGGTCTTCTGACATGACACAGTTGGTTAGAGCACGTGGGGTCAGGAGGTAAGTAGCAGAACATAAAGTGGAGATGTTATCAAAAGGCGGTTGGCGAACAGAGGAGAGTTATGTCCGAAGGTGGAGAGGACTAGGCAGGGAATTCCAAAGCCTAGGGCCCAGGGAGCCAGTAAAAGTTGGGAATGTGCAGGAGACTGGGAACTGGAAGAGTGTGGAGATCTCGGGGACGTGTCAGGCTGGAGGAGGCTACAGCAATGAAGCCATGGAGGGGTTTGAATGCTCCGAAGACCATAAACTGCACAAACCTTCTTTGGGTCAGTTCATCATTTGTCAGGGATACAGATGGAATCCAGGAGGGGGGTGTAGATTTTCCTCTCGACCAGCCTGGGATTGTGCTTCATGAAAGGGATCTTGTAGTTAGGGAATCGTTCCTTTAGGAGGCGCTCCTCCAGGGGTGTTGGCACAGGGATCTTTGGTGGAGCGTAGGTCTCTCTCACAATGACGAACATGCTGGGGACAGACATCAGCTCATACCAGCCTCGAGAGACATCACCAAAACCCTTCACCCACGCCACCTTTCCCCACCTCACCCCCACCCCATACTCACGCACACTCCCCTCACAATCCCCACACACTTCCCCCACACTCCCCCCACTCTCCCCCCTCACTCCCATACCCCCCACACTTCCCCCACACACTCCCCCCACACACTCCCAAACACACCCCACACACACTCCCACACACACACCCCACACTCCCCCCACCCTCCCCCCTCACTCCCACACTCCCCTCACAATCCTCCCACACATTCCCACACACTCCCCTCACACTTCCCCACCCCCACACACTCCCACACATACCCCTCACTCCCCTCACACACACACCCCTCACACCCCTCACACTTCCCCCACACTCCACCCCACACTGCACCCCACACACCCCGCACACACACCCCACACTCCACCAACACTCCACCAACACTCCCCTTCCACTCTCCCCACACATCCCCCACACTCCCCTCACACTCCCCCACACATCCCCCCACACTCCCCCCATTCTCCGCACACCCCCCACACCCCACTCACACTCCCACAACCCTCTCCCCACATTCCCACCCCACACACTCCCCCACAAACTCCCCCACAAACTCCCCCACACACTCCCACACCCCCCCACACACACCCCACACACATACCCCCCACACACTCCCACACACACACCCCACACACCCCCACACACACCCCACACACCCCCCACACACACCCCTCACACCCCCACACAAACACCTCACACCCCCCCCACACACACCCCTCACAGTCTCACACCCCCACATACTCCCCCCACACTCACCCCACACACTCCCCCCACACTCCCCTACAATCCCACACTCCCACCCCACACATCCCCACACACCCCCACACTCCCCTCACACTCCCCCACACGCCCCTCACATTCCCCCACACGCCCCTCACACACCCCCACACTCCTCTCACACTCCCCTCACACTCCCCTCACACTCCCCTCACACTCCCCCCACACACCCCCACATTCCCCTCACCCTTCCCCACACTCCCCCCACACTCCCCTCACATTCCCCCCACACTCCTCCCACTCCCCTCACATTCCCCCACACTCCCCTCACATTCCCCCACACTCCCCCCACACTCCCCCCACACACCCCCACATTCCCCTCACCCTCCCCCACACTCCCCTCACACTCCTCCCACACACTCCCCCCACACGCCCCTCACACTCCCCCCACACACCCCCCACATTCCACCAACACTCCCCCACACTTCCCCCACACTCCCCCACGCACCCCCCACACACAGCCCCAACACTCCCCTCACACTCCCACAACGCTCTCCCCACACTCCCCACCCCCCCCACCCCCCCCACACACTCCCCCACATATCCCCCACACACTCCCCCACACTCCCCCTCACACACCCCCCACACACTCCCCCCACACACCCCCCACACACTCCCCCCACACACACCCCACACACACTCCCCCCACACACACCCCACACACACTCCCCCCACACTCCCCCCACACTCCCCCCACACTCCACCCCACAAACCCCCCACACACCCCCCACACGCCCCCCACACGCCCCCCATTCTCCCCACACACCTCCCACACACTCCCCACTCCCACACACTCCCCACCCCCCACACACACTCCCCACCCCCACATACACTCCCCACCCCCACATACACACTCCCCACCCCCACACACACACTCCCCACCCCATCCACACACTCCCCACCCCCACACACACACTCCCCACCCCATCCACACACTCCCCACCCCCTTCACACCCCACCCTCTCCCTTCTTGTGTTCCACTCTCTGTGCTCCTTCCCACATGCCCCCCCCCCCACCCTCACCCACCCCCCCCCCCCACACCCCCCCCCCCCCCCCCCCCCACACCCCCCCTCCCCCACCTTACCCCCACGCTCGGATCACAGACGGCTCTCTCTCTCTTCCCTCCTCACCCCGTCCCGCTGCCCTCCCCCTCCCTGCCCACCGCCCCGTGGGTACTGACCGTTGCCGTGGGTCATCGGGCAGGGTGGGCCGGGGGGTACTGGCCACGGTTGTTGCTGGTTTGATGGTCATCGATCCGGCCAATGGCGCGGCGGTCTGGGCTGGAGGCGGGAACATCAGCAGTTTGGGGTAGATTGGCCGTCCCACTGGGCGACTAGGGGGGCGCAGAGGGGGGCTACTCTGAACAATGGGGTGGGACGGTAGCCGGGTCTGAGCTTCGGTCACTACCAGCAAAAGACAGACAGGTCACACACACTCAACAACAACAACACTGTGTATTTCTATAGCCCCCCCCCGCCTACTTCCCCAACCCAGTAAGGTTCACACCATCCAACGAGCTGTCACTGAGAGTCAGACATGCAGATCAATTCTTCCCCAATGCCTTCCCACTGTGACCCCCTTTTCAAGGTTTGGGAATTGTTCGGAGACTCATTCCCCACTCCAATGAGGAAGGAGAGAGTGGGGGCCATTCCGAGTGGGAGTACCTGCTCTTGAAACCTGCATCAAACCATCATGGGATTGATGCCCTAAGCCCAGCACTACCACTCAGCTCCGTATCCCTCACTGGGACAGGTCACCGGCCCAGGGAATCCGAACCACATACAGGACAAGGGGGGGTCGATTATTCAGGACCACCTCACTCAGAGGGTAGTGAGGATGTGGAATTCTCAGACCCAGAGGGGTCACGCCCTGAGCAGATTTAAGAATGACCCCGAGAGGGTTCCACTCAATCAGAAAATCAGTGGATACGGGCAAAGGGTAGGCCAGGGAGGTGAGGCCCAGTAACTTACAGGATAGCAGAACAGGTTGGATGGGACGAATGGCCCATTCGGGCAGCTTTTCTCGTTGGCACTGGGCCACACTGAAGAGACTTCAGAGACAGGAATGGGAGCGTGGCTACAGACGCAGGATCAGGAGGAGCAGGCAGAGAGGGGAGGGCTTGTTCCAGATGATGGGGGGCACAGCAAATGGTGCAATGATGGGAACTGGGAAGGGTCCAGAGATAGGGAGGGGGTGTAGGGGATGGAGGGGGTTACAGAGATAGGGAGGGAGTATCAGGGCTGGAGGGGGTTACAGAGATAGGGAGGGGGTGTAGGAGCTGGAGGGGGTTACAGAGATAGGGAGGGGGTGTAGGGGCTGGAAGGGGTTACAGAGATAGGGAGGGGGCGTAGGGGATGGAGGGGTTTACAGAGATGGGGAGGGGGTGTAGGGGCTGGAGGGGTTTACAGAGATAGGGAGGGGGTGTAGGGGCTGGATGGGTTTACAGAGATGGGGAGGGGGTGTTGGGGCTGGAGGGGTTACAGAGATAGGGAGGGGGTGTAGGGGCTGGAGGGGGTTACAGAGATAGGGAGGGAATGTAGGGGGCCGGAGGGGGTTACAGAGATAGGGAGGGTGGTGTAGGGGCTGGAGGGGGTTACAGAGATAGGGAGGGGGTGTAGGGGCTGGAGGGGTTTACAGAGATGGGGAGGGGGTGTAGGGGGCTGGAGGGGGTTACAGAGATAGGGAGGTGGTGTAGGGGCTGGAGGGGGTTACAGAGATAGGGAGGGGGTGTAGGGGCTGGAGGGGTTTACAGAGATAGGGAGGTGGTGAAGTGGCTGGAGGGGGTTACAGAGATAGGGAGGGGGGTGTAAGGGCTGGAGGGGGTTACAGAGATAGGGAGGGGGTATAGGGGCTGGAGGGGGTTACAGAGATAGGGAGGGGGTGTAGGGGCTGGAGGGGTTTACAGAGATGGGGAGGGGGTGTAGGGGCTGGAGGGGGTTACAGAGATGGGGAGGGGGTGTAGGGGCTGGAGGGGGTTACCGAGATAGGGAGGGGGTATAGGGGCTGGAGGGGGTTACAGAGATGGGGAGGGGGTGTAGGGGCTGGAGGGGGTTACAGAGATAGGGAGGGGGTGTAGGGGCTGGAGGGGTTTACAGAGATGGGGAGGGGGTGTAGGGGCTGGAGGGGGTTACCGAGATAGGGAGGGGGTATAGGGGCTGGAGGGGGTTACAGAGATGGGGAGGGGGTGTAGGGGCTGGAGGGGTTTACAGAGATGGGGAGGGGGTGTAGGGGATGGAGGGGGTTACAGAGATAGGGAGGGGGTGTCAGGGCTGGAGGGGGTTACCGAGATAGGGAGGGGGTGTAGGGGCTGGAGGGGGTTACAGAGATAGGGAGGGAGGAGGGAGTGAGTGTGTGATTGAAACTGAAGGGAGGGTAGGAGATGGAGATAGTGTGAGAGAGAAGGGTTGGGGGTGAAAGGGAGGGAGAGAGGGAGGGAATGTGCTGGAGGGAGGGTGTGAGTCAGGGGGAATACAGGGAGGTGGGGGGGTGGTGGTGGGGGTGGGGTGTGGGAGGGAGCAAGAGAGAGGCAGTGGAGGGTGAGGGAGGGGGAGTGCGAGGTGGAGGGTGTGGCAGTGTGGCGGAGGGAGCCTCTGACCTTGGAGCACGGCCAGGGGTTGTTTGCAGCTCTCGTGACGGGGAAGGCTGCGCTGTCTCTCGATTCGTTCCAGCTCCTGGAGTTGGCGTCGCTCTTCATTCATCGCCTCCCGTTTCATCCTCGCCACTTTCTGAGCTTCCCTCCTGTGGGTGAGGACAGGTCCCAGAGCGTTCACAATATCACCCCCACCCCCCACAGCCCGACCCACACACCCTCACACACACCCTCACACACACCGCCCCACACACCCTCACACACACCGCCCCACACACCCTCACACACACCGTACCACACACCGTCCCACACACCCTCACACACACCCTCACACACACCGTCCCACACACCGTCCCACACACCGCCCCACACACCCTCACACACACCGCCCCACACACCCTCACACACACCCTCACACACACCCTCACACACACCCTCACACACACCATCCCACACACCATCCCACACACCGTACCACACACTGTACCACACACCCTCACACACACCCTCACACACACCGTCCCACACACCGTCCCACACACCGTCCCACACACCCTCACACACACACACATCCTCACACACACCCTCACGCACATCTTCGCGCACACCCTTGCGCACACCCTCACACACCGTCCCACACACCGCCCCACACACCCTCACACACACCGTCCCACACACCGTCCCACACACCGCCCCACACACCCTCACACACACCCTCACACACACCCTCACACACACCATCCCACACACCGTACCACACACCCTCACACACACCCTCACACACACCGTCCCACACACCATCCCACACACCGTCCCACACACCCTCACACACACACACATCCTCACACACACCCTCACGCACATCTTCGCGCACACCCTCGCGCACACCCTCACACACCGTCCCACACACCGCCCCACACACCCTCACACACACCGTCCCACACACCGTCCCACACACCCTCACACACACACACAACCTCACACACACCCTCACGCACATCCTCACACACACCCTCACGCACATCTTCGCGCACACCCTCGCGCACACCCTCCCGTACACTCTCGCACACACAACCTCACGCACACACCCTCCCACACACACCCTCACACACACCATCCCACACACCCTCCCACACCCCTCACACACACTCTCACGCACACCTTCCCGCACACCCTCCCGCACACTTTCCCACACAACCTCACACACACCCTCACCCGCACACCCTCCCGCACACCCTCACGCACATCTTCACGTACACCCTTGCGCACACCCTTCCGTACACTCTCGCGCACACACCCTCACACACACACATCCTCCCACACACACCCTTGCATACACACACCGTCCCCCGCACACCGTCTCTCACACACACACCCTTACACACCCTCACACACACCGTCCCGCACACCCTCACACACACTCTCCCACACACACACACCGTCCCGCACACCCTCACACACACCATCGCACACAGCCTCACACACACACTCCCGCACACATACCCTCACACACACACACCCTCACACACACCGGCCCCCGCGCACCGTCTCTCACACACCCTCCCATACAAACACCATTCCGACACACACACTGTCCCGCACACCCTCACACACATACACCCTTACACACACACACCCTTACACACACACACACTGTCCCGCACACCCTCACACACATACACCCTTACACACACACACCCTTACACACACACACACTGTCCCGCACACACACTGTCCCACACACCCTCACACACATACACCCTTACACACACACACCCTTACACACACACACCCTTACACACACACACACTGTCCCGCACACCCTCACACACATACACCCTTACACACACACACTCTTACACACACACACCCTTACACACACACACACTGTCCCGCACACCCTCACACACATACACCCTTACACACACACACCCTTACACACACACACTGTCCCGCACACACACTGTCCCACACACCCTCACACACACACACCCTCACACACCTTCACACACACACACACCCGCACACACACCCTCACACACAGCCTCACACACACCGCCCCACACACCCTCACACACACCGTCCCCCACACACCGCCCCACACACCCTCACACACACCGCCCCACACACCCTCACACACACCGTACCACACACCGTCCCACACACCCTCACACACACCCTCACACACACCGTCCCACACACCGTCCCACACACCGCCCCACACACCCTCACACACACCGCCCCACACACCCTCACACACACCCTCACACACACCCTCACACACACCCTCACACACACCATCCCACACACCGTACCACACACCGTACCACACACCCTCACACACACCCTCACACACACCCTCACACACACCGTCCCACACACCGTCCCACACACCCTCACACACACACACATCCTCACACACACCCTCACGCACATCTTCGCGCACACCCTCGCGCACACCCTCACACACCGTCCCACACACCGCCCCACACACCCTCACACACACCGTCCCACACACCGTCCCACACACCGCCCCACACACCCTCACACACACCCTCACACACACCCTCACACACACCATCCCACACACCGTACCACACACCCTCACACACACCCTCACACACACCGTCCCACACACCGTCCCACACACCATCCCACACACCCTCACACACACACACATCCTCACACACACCCTCACGCACATCTTCGCGCACACCCTCGCGCACACCCTCACACACCGTCCCACACACCGCCCCACACACCCTCACACACACCGTCCCACACACCGTCCCACACACCGTCCCACACACCCTCACACACACACACAACCTCACACACACCCTCACGCACATCCTCACACACACCCTCACGCACATCTTCGCGCACACCCTCGCGCACACCCTCCCGTACACTCTCGCACACACCTCACGCACACACCCTCCCACACACACCCTCACACACACCATCCCACACACCCTCCCACACCCCTCACACACACTCTCACGCACACCTTCCCGCACACTTTCCCACACAACCTCACACACACCCTCACCCGCACACCCTCCCGCACACCCTCACGCACATCTTCACGTACACCCTTGCGCACACCCTTCCGTACACTCTCGCGCACACACCCTCACACACACACATCCTCCCACACACACCCTTGCATACACACACCGTCCCCCGCACACCGTCTCTCACACACACACCCTTACACACCCTCACACACACCGTCCCGCACACCCTCACACACACTCTCCCACACACACACACCGTCCCGCACACCCTCACACACACCATCGCACACAGCCTCACACACACACTCCCGCACACATACCCTCACACACACACACCCTCACACACACCGGCCCCCGCGCACCGTCTCTCACACACCCTCCCATACAAACACCATCCCGCACACACACTGTCCCGCACACCCTCACACACATACACCCTTACACACACACACCCTTACACACACACACACTGTCCCGCACACCCTCACACACATACACCCTTACACACACACACCCTTACACACACACACACTGTCCCGCACACACACTGTCCCACACACCCTCACACACATACACCCTTACACACACACACCCTTACACACACACACCCTTACACACACACACTGTCCCGCACACCCTCACACACATACACCCTTACACACACACACTCTTACACACACACACCCTTACACACACACACACTGTCCCGCACACCCTCACACACATACACCCTTACACACACACACCCTTACACACACACACTGTCCCGCACACACACTGTCCCACACACCCTCACACACACACACCCTCACACACCTTCACACACACACACACCCGCACACACACCCTCACACACAGCCTCACACATACCGTCCCCAGCACACCGTCTCTCACACACACTCTCACACACATACAACCTCCCACACTGTCCCGCACACAGTCCCGCACACAGTCCCGCACACCCTCACACACACCCTCACACACACCCTCACACACTGTCCCACACACCCTCCCACATACACCGTCTCACACACAGTCCCACACACCCTCACACACACCCTCACACACACTGTCCCACACACCCTCCCACACACACCGTCTCACACACACCGTCCCGCACACCCTCCCACACACCCTGCCACACACCTTCCCGCACACCCTACCCACACCCCGCCACACACCCTGCCGCACACCCTCCCGCACACCCTGCCACACACCCTTACACACACCCTGCCGCACACCCTCCCGCACACCCTGCCGCACACCCTCCCGCACGCCCTCCCGCACACCCTCCCGCACACCCTCCCGCACTCCCTCCCGCACACCCTCCCGCACACCCTCTCGCACACCCTGCCGCACACCCTCCCGCACACCCTGCCGCACACCCTGCCACATACCATTATACACACCCTCCCACACACCCTCACACACACCCTCCCGCACACCCTCCCGCACACCCTGCCTCACACCTTCCCGCACGCCCTGCCACACACCCTGCCACACAACCTCCCACACTCCCTGCCACACACCCTCCCGCACACCCTGCCACACACCCTGCCGCACGCCCTGCCCCACGCCCTCCCGCACACCCTCCCGAACACCCTCCCGCACACCCTCCCGCACACCCTGCCCCACACCCTCCCACACACCCTGCCGCACACCCTGCTGCACACCCTGCCACACACCCTGCCGCACACCCTGCCGCACACCCTGCTGCACACCCTGCCACACACCCTGCCGCACACCCTGCCGCACACCCTCCCGCACACCCTGCCTCACACCCTCCCGCACACCCTGCCACACACCCTGCCACACACCCTGCCACACACCCTGCCACACACCCTGCCTCACAGCCTCACACACAGCCTCACACACAGCCTCACACACACACCCTCACACACACCCTCACACACACCCTCACACACACCGTCCCAAAGAGTCACTGTTGATCCTTTCGTTTACATAGTGCTGCAGCCCTCACTTGCCTCCCCACCCTCCCCAACTCCCCTGGTCTCCGCACTGCCCACCCCTGCCCTGATACCCCAACAGTGGTCAGTGAGCTTTGCCCCCCTCACAGCTCGGGGTGGGGCTGGGGGATTCAGGTGAAGACTGCTCAGTGCAGCGCGGTGGGAGTGCGGCACTGTCAGAGGAGCGGTTCACCAGCTCAGACAATAACCCCCCCCCCGGTACCAGGGCAGGCATTGGGCACCTCTCTCATTCACCAGCTTCAGCCAGCACATCAATCACCTCGTCCTGGCCAGGATGCTGTTAAATTACCTCTGTAACTCCGTGTCGATCCAGTCAGATATGGACGATCTGGAGGTTAAAAGAGGGAAATTTCATCTCAACAATGTGCGTGCCTGTTGTGCCTCACTCAGAGAACCCTCCACGTTGGGGTTGGAGGGAGGGTCAATGCTACAGGCTGTGTTTTGTCAGTGAACCTGTCAGATATTGCTACTGTATCACAGCATATCACCTCAGACTCCATCTTACACCAGGATCACTTGACGCATGGCACTCTATAGAGTGGCCAGACACTGAGCTACCTGGATAATGGAAGGTTTGTGTGTCACCAAATCTGTAGGAAATGATTCATCCATGTCATCAGGGCAAGTCCCAGTTTCTGCTGTTATGGGATACATTGGATACAATCTCCAAATCAGGTACAACATTTCTCCCCCCACAGTGACCTCCCTCACCAGGCACCAACCTCCCCACACCCCTCCCTCCCTCTGCTCAGCAAAATGAAATCACAGGGACCCTGCTCATTGATGGGGCCAGGCAATTCGTCACACACACACGGTCACGGACATCGGGAAATGCCGACTTCAGGAAACCGTACTATTCCAGACCTGGAGTAAATTCGGGAATCGAACCAACACAGCTTTGGAAAGTGCAGCATTTGGGGATAGAGCTGAAACTGCAGCAGAGGTTGGTGGTCACCAAAAATCTCATCAAATGGACAAGCAGACTGGTGGGGGCCGAATGGCCAGCACCAACTTCTCCCTCCCTCCTTCAGGACGTTCACAGAAGCACACCCCTCTCTCCTCACCACAAAAAGCTGAGGGAATGCCGCACTGTCAGAGGGTCAGTGCTGAGGGAGTGCCGCACTGTCAGAGGGTCAGTGCTGAGGGAGTGCCGCACTGTCGGAGGGTCAGTGCTGAGGGAGTGCCGCACTGTCAGAGGGTCAGTGCTGAGGGAGTGCCGCACTGTCGGATGGTCAGTGCTGAGGGAGTGCGGCACTGTCAGAGGGTCAGTGCTGAGGGAGTGCCGCACTGTCAGAGGGTCAGTGCTGAGGGAGTGCCACATTGTTGGAGGGTCAGTGCTGAGGGAGTGCCGCACTGTCAGAGGGTCAGTGCTGAGGGAGTGCCGCACTGTCAGAGGGTCAGTGCTGAGGGAGTGCCGCACTGTCAGAGGGTCAGTGCTGAGGGAGGGCCGCACTGTCAGAGGGTCAGTACTGAGGGAGTGCCGCACTGTCAGAGGGTCAGTGCTGAGGGAGTGCTGCACTGTCAGAGGGTCAGTACTGAGGGAGTGCTGCACTGTCAGAGGGTCAGTACTGAGGGAGTGCTGCACTGTCAGAGGGTCAGTACTGAGGGAGAGCCGCACTGTCAAAGGGTCAGTGCTGAGGGAGTGCCGCACTGTCGGAGGGTCAGTGCTGAGGGAGTGCCGCACTGTCGGAGGGTCAGTGCTGAGGGAGTGCCGCACTGTCGGAGGGTCAGTACTGAGGGAGTGCCGCACTGTCGGAGGGTCAGTTCCATTGTGTTTTGAATCTGATATGAACAAGGGGCCCTGTGGTGGGTGTAAACAGCCACAATTTCTAAACAGAGTGCGTGAGGCGCTTGTGGGAGACTACTCCTCGTACGGTGACTCGATGGAAGAGTGTTGGGATCTGCTGGAATTTGCCTGAGGGTGTTCTGTGGCTGGGTGATCAAGGCTGAGGCAGCGTGAATCTGGAGGGGGCTATCTCTCTGTGTTCAGGGCTGGACCAGCGCCTTGTTTCCATGGCCTGCCCCAGTCCATCAGCCGCCTCTGCCTCTTCACCTGCCACACAGCACAGCTGGAGAAGCCTGCCATCTGCTGTGGGCCATCAGTAACTGCAGCTGACCGACCAGCAAATGGACAGACCATTGACCGGGAGTGGGGCTCACAAACGACACCAGTTTAGAAACACGCTGTTTGTGCCTCTCCCTTTACGGCTTTCGCTGTCGTTTACGTCTGTCATCAGTCAGGCTCCTCCTCAACACCTGGTCTCTGTTTATCTCAGCTGGGTCAATGCTGAGAGAATGGTTCCCCTCGTGGGAGGGTCTGGGACCAGAGGGCACAGTCTCAGAGTAAAGGGGGCACCAGTTTCAGACTGAGATGGGGAGGAATTTCCTCTTTCAGAGGATTGAGAGTCTTTGGAACTCCTTACCACCGAGAGCTGTGGGGGCAGGGTCCCTGTGGATATTTAAGGCTGAGAGAGAGATTCTTGATCAGTCGGGGAATCGAGGGGAAAGGGCAGGGAAATGGGCGCAAGGAATGTCAGATCAGCCAGGATCCTACTGAAAGGCAGAGTTGGGGCCGAATGGCCCACTCCTGTTCCTATTTCTTATCAGTGAGCCAGAGAAGCACCTGATGAAGGAGCGTCGCTCCGAAAGCTAGTGCTTCCAATTAAACCTGTTGGACTATAACCTGGTGTTGTGTGATTTTTAACTTTGTCCACCCCAGTTCAACACCGGCATCTCCAAAACATGACCCAGAGTGAAAGCAGGAGAGTGGGCTAGAATGGGGCGATTGGTTAGCAGACAGCAATGGGCCGAATGGGCCATCTCTGTGCCAGGATTAATCTACTGGCATCACTCAGTGATGGGGGAGGGGGGTGGGGGATCCTGTGGTAACTTCCGGGTCAGAACAGGGCATGGGGAATATGGAAAAGCTGCCGGATTTTGTCCAGAGAACTTTACAGATCTGCCGAATCGGGAAAGATGTAAGAGACCCATGGAGTTGCATCCCCAGGGCCTACACCTGTCCGCTGTCACCACGGAGCTAGATTCGAGGGCCATTATCAGAGGGATGCTGGTGGGAGCTTGCTCTGCACAGGTTTGCAGCCAAACGATAAACATCCTGACAAGGAATACACTTCAGACAGGTACTCTGTGGGCCGTATGTTATTCTGGGATCACCAGAACTTCCAAAATGGAAAATGACTTCGGTTTCTCAGACTTACCTGTGTCGTCCTGCCACGTGCTATGTAAAGGAAAAAGAACATAGACACAATCAGTTCCCGTTCAGTCATTGGCTTCATATACACAACAGCACGGGGTTAGATACAGAGTAAACCTCCCTCTACACTGTCCCACATCAAACACTCCCAGGGACAGGGACAGCACAGGGTTAGATACAGAGTAAAGCTCCCTCTACACTGTCCCACATCAATCAATCCCAGGACAGGGACAGCACGGGGTTAGATACAGAGTAAAGCTCCCTCTACACTGTCCCCCATCAAACACTCCCAGGGAAAGGGACAGCACGTGGTTAGATACAGAGTAAAGCTCCCTCTACACTGTCCCACATCAAACACTCCCAGGGACAGGGACAGCACAGGGTTAGATACAGAGTAAAGCTCCCTCTACACTGTCCCACATCAAACACTCCCAGGGACAGGGACAGCACAGGGTTAGATACAGAGTAAAGCTCCCTCTACACTGTCCCACATCAATCAATCCCAGGACAGGGACAGCACGGGGTTAGATACAGAGTAAAGCTCCCTCTACACTGTCCCCCATCAAACACTCCCAGGGAAAGGGACAGCACGTGGTTAGATACAGAGTAAAGCTCCCTCTACACTGTCCCCCGATCAAATACTCCCAGAATAGGGACAGCATGGGTTAGATACAGAGTAAAGCTCCCTATACACTGTCCCCCATCAAACACTCCCAGGGACAGGGACAGCATGGGGTTAGATACAGAGTAAAGCTCCTTCTACACTGTCCCCCATCAAACACTCCCAGGGACAGGGACAGCACGGGGTTAGATTCAGAGTAAAGCTCACTCTACACTGTCCCATATCAAACACACCCAGGACGGGTACAGCACGTTGTTAGATACAGAGTAAAGCTCCCTCTACACTGTCCCCGCATCAAACACTCCCAGGGACAGGGACAGCACGGGGTTAGATACAGAGTAAAGCTCCCTCTACATTGTCCCACCATCAAACACTCCCAGGACAGGGACAGCACGGGGTTAGATACAGAGTAAAGCTCCCTCTACATTGTCCCACATCAAACACACCCAGGTCAGGGACAGTATAGGTTTGGCGAAAGAGTAAAGCTCCCTCTACACTGTCCCCCATCAAACACTCCCAGGACTGGGACAGTAAGGGGTTAGATTCAGAGTAAAGCTCCCTCTACACGGTCCCCCATCAAACACTCCCAGGGACAGGGACAACACGGGGTTAGATTCACAGTAAAGCTCCCTCTACACTGTCCCCCAACAAACACTCCCAGGACAGGGACAGCACAGGGTTAGATTCAGAGTAAAGCTCTTCTCTACACTGTCCCCCATCAAACACTCCGAGGGACAGGGACAGCACGTGGTTAGATACAGAGTAAAGCTGCCTCTACACTGTCCCACCATCAAACACTCCCAGGACAGGGACAGCACGGAGTTAGATTCAGAGTAAAGCTCTTCTCTACACTGTCCCACATCAAACACTCCCAGGGACAGGGACAGCACGGGGATAGATAGTGAGTAAAGCTCCCTCTACAATGTCCCACATCAAACACTCCCAGGGACAGGGACAGCACGGGGTTAGATACAGAGTAAAGCTGCCTCTACACTGTCCCCCATCAAACACTCCCAGGGACAGGGACAGCACGGGGTTAGATACAGAGTAAAGCTCCTTCTACACTGTCCCATATCAAACACTCCCAGGACAGGGACAGCACGGGGTTAGATACAGAATAAAGCTTCCTCTACACTGGCCCCCCATCAAACACTCCCAGGACTGGGACAGCACGGGGTTAGATACAGAGTAAAGCTCCCTCTACACTGTCCCACCATCAAACCCACCCAGGTCAGGGACAGTATAGGTTTGGCGACAGAGTAAAGCTCCCTCTACACTGTCCCACCATCAAACACACCCAGGTCAGGGACAGTATAGGTTTGGCGACAGAGTAAAGCTCCCTCTACACTGTCCCCCATCAATCACTCCCAGGACTGGGAAAGTATGGGGTTAGATTCAGAGTAAAGCTCTCTCTACACTGTCCCCCATCAAACACTCCCAGGGACATGGACAGCACGGGGTTAGATACAGAGTAAAGCTCCCTCTACACTGTCCCACATCAAACACTCCCAGGGACAGGGACAGCACGGGGTTAGATACAGAGTAAAGCTCCTTCTACACTGTCCCCCATCAAACACTCCCAGGGACAGGGACAGCACGGGGTTAGATACAGAGTAAAGCTCTTCTCTACACTGTCCCATATCAAACACTCCCAGGACAGGGACAGCACGGGTTAGATACAGAGTAAAGCTCTTCTCTACACTGTCCCATATCAAACACTCCCAGGACAGGGACAGCACGGGGTTAGATACAGAGTAAAGCTCCTTCTACACTGTCCCCCATCAAACACCCCCAGGGACAGGGACAGCACGGGGTTAGATACAGAGTAAAGCTCTTCTCTACACTGTCCCATATCAAACACTCCCAGGACAGGGACAGCACGGGTTAGATACAGAGTAAAGCTCCCTCTACACTGTCCCACATCAAACACACCCAGGTCAGGGACAGTATAGGTTGGGGGACAGAGTAAAGCTCCCTCTACACTGTCCCACCATCAAACACTCCCAGGACTGGGACAGTACTAGGTTAGATTCAGAGTAAAGCTCCCTCTACACTGTCCCCCATCAAACACTCCCAGGGACAGGGACAGCACGGGGTTAGATTCAGAGTAAAGCTCCCTCTACACTGTCCCACATCAAACACTCCCAGGGACAGGGACAGCACGGGGTTAGATTCAGAGTAAAGCTCGCTCTACACTGTCCCCCATCAAACACTCCCAGGGACAGGGACAGCACGTGGTTAGATACAGAGTAAAGCTCCCTCTACACTGTCCCACCATCAAACACTCCCAGGAGAGGGACAGCATGGGGTTATATTCAAAGTAAAGCTCTCTCTACACTGTCCCACATCAAACACTCCCAGGGACAGTGACAGCACGGGGTTAGATACAGAGTAAAGCTCACTCTACACTGTCCCACCATCAAACACTCCCAGGGCAGGGACAGCATGGGGTTAGATACAGAGTAAAGCTCCTTCTACACTGTCCCCCATCAAACACTCCCAGGGACAGGGACAGCACGGGGTTGTATTCAGAGTAAAGCTCCCTCTACACTGTCCCACATCAAACAATCCCAGGGACAGGGACAGCATGTTGTTAGATACAGAGTAAAGCTCCCTCTACACTGTCCCACATCAAACACTCCCAGGACGGGTACAGCACGTTGTTAGATACAGAGTAAAGCTCCCTCTACACTGTCCCATATCAAACACTCTCAGGGACAGGGACAGCATGGGTTAGATACAGAGTAAAGCTCCCTCTACACTGTCCCATATCAAACACTCCCAGGGACAGGGACAGCACGGGGTTAGATACAGAGTAAAGCTCCCTCTACACTGTCCCATATCAAACACTCCCAGGGACAGGGACAGCACGGGGTTAGATACAGAGTAAAGCTCTCTCTGCACTGTCCCCCATCAAACACTCCCAGGGACAGGGACAGCACGGGGTTAGATACAGAGTAAAGCTCTCTCTACACTGTCCCATATCAAACACTCCCAGGACGGGTACAGCACGTTGTTAGATACAGAGTAAAGCTCCCTCTACACTGTCCCATATCAAACACTCCCAGGGACAGGGACAGCATGGGGTTAGATACAGAGTAAAGCTTCCTCTACACTCTCCCCCATCAAACACTCCCAGGGACAGGGATAGCACTGGGTTAGATACAGAGTAAAGCTCCCTCTACACTGTCCCCCATCAAACACTCCCAGGACAGGGACTGCACGGGTTAGATACAGAGTAAAGCTCGCTCTACACTGTCCCCCATCAAACACTCCCTGGACAGGGACAGCACGGGGTTAGATACAGAGTAAAGCTACCTCTACACTGTCCCCCATCAAACACTCCCAGGACTGGGACAGTACGAGGTTAGATACAGAGTAAAGCTCCCTCTACACTGTCCCCCATCAAACACTCCCTGGACAGGGACAGCACGGGGTTAGATTCAGAGTAAAGCTCTCTCTACACTGTCCCCCATCAAACACTCCCAGGACAGGGACAGCATGGGGTTAGATACAGAGTAAAGCTCCCTCTACACTGTCCCACCATCAAACACTCCCAGGACAGGGACAGTACGGGGTTAGATACAGAGTAAAGCTCCCTCTACACTGTCCCCATCAAACACTCCCAGGACAGGGACAGCACGGGGTTAGATTCAGAGTAAAGCTCCCTCTACACTGTCCCCCATCAAACACTCCCAGGGACAGGGACAGCACGGGGTTAGATTCAGAGTAAAGCTTCCTCTACACTGTCCCCATCAAACACTCCCAGGACAGGGACAGCATGGGGTTAGATTCAGAGTAAAGCTCCCTCTACACTGTCCTGTCAAAGTGCTGTTAAAACACCAGTGTATTCTCGCTGTGATGTTCTCTCGTAATGAATCCTCTGGTTGTGAAGACGAGTTCTCCTTAACCCGAAACATTATCTCCACCTGCCTGCCTGCCTGTCTGTCTCTCTCTGCAGATGCTGCCAGACCTGCTGAGTTTCTCCAGCTGGTTCTGATTTTATTTCAGACTTTGAGCATCCTTCACGTTTTGGTTTTGTTTTGGAGCGTGATGTGTGTTTGGCTCTTACCAAATGATGGTCAGCTTCCAGTTGCAGGCTTGAAACGCGCATCCCTGCACATCGGGAGGAGAGACAGAACACAAAGCTGCTCAGCTTGCTCATGGATGTGTACGGCAGAACCAAGAAAGCTCACACAATCTTACAGCACAGTGACAGGCCATTCTGCCCATTGCCCCCATACCGTCTCTTTGAATACGTTTGCCAATTAGTTCCACTGCCCTGCCCAATTCTCCTGTATGAGAATTTAATACATTGTGCTTGTGAGTGGGAGACACTCATCACTTAATCTGAGACTGTAAAAGGCCAATATTAATACTCACTCAGAGCAAAGAGCATCTGAGATTATACTCCATCCCTTAAACTCTCCAGTGAGGGTGCCTGTAATCTCCACTGACACTCTCATGGTCTGAATATGATTAGGTTAGATTCCCTACAGTATGGAAACAGGCTCTTCGGCCCAACAGCTCCATACCAACCTCCAAAGAGTAGCCCACCCAGACCCATTTCTCTACTCTATATTTACCTTGGACTAACACAACTATCACTCTGGGCAATTTAGCATGGCCAATCTACCCTGAACTGCACATCTTTGGACTGTGGGAGGAAACCCACGCAGACACTGGGAGAATGTGCAAACTCCAGACAGACTGTCGCCGAAGGTGGGAATTGAACCTAGGTCCCTGGTGTTGTGAGGCAGCAGTGCTAATCACTGAGCCACCGTGCTGCCCTGATTAATGTATATTTGTTCTATCACTTAGTTTAAAGCATGAATTTTGAGTTAGTAACTGGGTTTCTGTGTGTCTGAAGCTGATAATTAACCTGTAGCTATTTCCGAATCCATGGTGATTTCTTATAAAACAGTTTATGAGAGTTATTTTGGTAGCTTAATATCTTAGAATTATACAACTTAGCAAGGGACAATGCAATCTCAAAGTTTCTATTGGAAATTTATGGGCTGGGAGGCTTCCTTTTTTCAGTTTAAGGGAGGCCACATGGCATACAGAGAGAGAGATTTTTGGTTCGGTAATATTTTGGTTCGGTAATATTTTGGTTCGGTTATATTTTGGTTCGGTTATATTTTGGTTCGGTTATATTTTGGTTCGGTAATATTTTGGTTCGGTAATATTTTGGTTCGGTAATATTTTGGTTCGGTTATTTTTGGTTCGGTTATATTTTGGTTCGGTTATATTTTGGTTCGGTTATATTTTGGTTCGGTTATATTTTGGTTCAGTAATATTTTGGTTCGGTTATATTTTGGTTCAGTAATATTTTGGTTCGGTTATATTTTGGTTCGGTTATATTTTGGTTCGGTAATATTTTGGTTCGGTTATATTTTGGTTCGGTTATATTTTGGTTCGGTTATATTTTGGTTCGGTTATATTTTGGTTCGGTAATATTTTGGTTCGGTAATATTTTGGTTCGGTTATATTTTGGTTCGGTAATATTTTGGTTCAGTAATATTTTGGTTCGGTTATATTTTGGTTCAGTAATATTTTGGTTCGGTTATATTTTGGTTCGGTTATATTTTGGTTCGGTAATATTTTAGTTCGGTTATATTTTGGTTCAGTAATATTTTGGTTGGGTTATATTTTGGTTCGGTTATATTTTGGTTCGGTTATATTTTGGTTTGGTTATATTTTGGTTTGGTTATATTTTGGTTCGGTTATATTTTGGTTCAGTAATATTTTGGTTCGGTTATATTTTGGTTCGGTTATATTTTGGTTCGGTTATATTTTGGTTCGGTTATATTTTGGTTCGGTTATATTTTGGTTCGGTAATATTTTGGTTCGGTAATATTTTGGTTCGGTTATATTTTGGTTCGGTAATATTTTGGTTCAGTAATATTTTGGTTCGGTTATATTTTGGTTCAGTAATATTTTGGTTCGGTAATATTTGGTTCGGTTATATTTTGGTTCGGTAATATTTTAGTTCGGTTATATTTTGGTTCAGTAATATTTTGGTTGGGTTATATTTTGGTTCGGTTATATTTTGGTTCGGTTATATTTTGGTTTGGTTATATTTTGGTTCGGTTATATTTTGGTTCGGTTATATTTTGGTTCAGTAATATTTTGGTTCGGTTATATTTTGGTTCGGTTATATTTTGGTTCGGTAATATTTTGGTTCGGTTATATTTTGGTTCGGTAATATTTTGGTTCGGTTATATTTTGGTTCGGTTATATTTTGGTTCGGTTATATTTTGGTTCGGTTATATTTTGGTTCGGTTATATTTTGGTTCGGTTATATTTTGGTTCGGTAATATTTTGATTCGGTTATATTTTGGTTCGGTTATATTTTGGTTCGGTTATATTTTGGTTTGGTTATATTTTGGTTCGGTTATATTTTGGTTCAGTAATATTTTGGTTCGGTTATATTTTGGTTCGGTTATATTTTGGTTCGGTTATATTTTGAGTGGGGCAGTTCTATGAAGTCCTTACATGAATTGAACAGTATTCTGAAAAGGAGAAGTGAGTAAAACTGGGCTACCTTAGCCTGAAGAGTGACATTGGGTGGACAAAGTTAAAAATCACACAACACCAGGTTATAGTCCAACAGGTTTAATTGGAAGCACTAGCTTTCGGAGCGACGCTCCTTCATCAGGTGGTTGTGGAGTAACTGTTGTGTGATTTTTAACTTTGTACACCCCAGTCCAACACCGGCATCTCCAAATCATGACTACACGGGAGGTGTTAGCATAAAACCCTGAAGAGGACCTGGAGCTGGGTTTGTTTAAACTCAGTTATTTGATAGCGAAAGGGATAAGCTGTCAGCAGTTCCGATTTAGGAGTTAAAGTTACAGTCACTGTAAACCTACCAAGGTATTAGAGAAAGAGAGTTTGGTGGTGTGCTACACAAAGATTGCTACTGGGTACTGTACAAAGGATTTTTTTTTAAAAGAATGTTGTGGTGGAATATTTTAGGATTAATAGGATTATATGTTTACAACACGTATAAAACTCTTTGTGTTCTAAGTAAATGGATTGGTTTATTCTGTTTTCTGTATATCTCTTTTGTTTCATAAACATTGTTTTTATTATGCAGCAGGTCAGGCAGCATCCAAGGAACAGGAGAATCGACGTTTCGGGCATAAGCCCTTCTTCAGGTTTCCTGAAGAAGGGCTCATGCCCGAAACGTCAATTCTCCTGTTCCCTGGATGCTGCCTGACCTGCTGCGCTTTTCCAGCAACACATTTTTCAGCTCTGATCTCCAGCATCTGCAGTCCTCACTTTCTCCTCTATTGTTTTTATTATGAAAACTGAGTCACGAGAATTGTGTTTCAGTGAAAGATCACATTAAAACCAAGAAACAAAACAATATATGATCTATAAAGGCAGGTTTCAGTCAGGGATTGAACTAATGTCAGTTGGGAACAGTAACCAACATTGAGGGAGCATTGTTACCATGGCTATCGGTTCAACGGGACATTAAATCTCTAACTAGATCGAAAAGATTTGAATCATAGAATCCCTACAGTGTGGAAACAGGCCCTTCAGCCCAACAAGTCCATGCTGACCCTCCGAAGAGTATCCCACTATGGAAAATTAAGAGCATGAAAGCATGGGAAGGGTTAAAGCATGGAGACAGCTGCTGGTTTGTTGTAAAGGATAGTGGAATGAGCGGAGTAAGGTTGAGACTGAAAGGTCACTGTGGCGAGATGAGATAACACAGTTAGTAAAGTTAGCCTCGCCTGCTATTTATCATTATGGCAGGATTTGGACAATAAATATTTGGGACATGACGTTAAATATATAATTAGTAATTAGTAGAGTCAGCTTGAGACAGGAGATTATTGTAATAGATGGAATAGCTAAACGTTGAATCATGACAGGTTTGTCTGGAATGGAAGATCACTGTAGCAGAGGTGATAATAAATATCTAATCAGGACATTAGGAAAATATAAAGTAGGGTTTGGAATGAAAGGCCATTGATGCAGAATTGATAATAAAGTGTCTAATCGTGACATTAGAATAACATGAAGGAGAATGTAGGAAAAAGTATAGTGGCACAACTAAAGGGATAATGGGAACGAACATCCCTGGTTTATTGTGTAGCCAGAGTGAGGTACTTTGATGAATATAGTTGGACATGCTGATAAGCTAACAGAAACATGATAAAAAAGATATAAAAATCCATGGACCCGGAGGTTCAGGGGCATTTGAGAATCTGCTTCCTCAGTGTCACGGATTTTTGTTTGCAAATAAAAGACCTACTTCTTGAAGATCTCCCTGTGATTCTCTACATGACATTACCCAGACCCATTCCTCCACATTTTATCCTTGACTAATGCACCAAACCTACACACCCCTGAACACTACGGACAATTTAGCGTGGCCAATTCACCTAACTTGCACATCTTTGGACTGTGGGAGGAAACCCACGCAGACAATGTACAAACTCCACACAGACAGTCACCCAAGGCAGGAATTGAACCCAGATCCCTGGCGCCATGAGGCAGCAGTGCTAATCACTGAGCCACCGTGCCACCCTCCCTGAAAGGACCATGGTATGAGAATTCTCCCCAGTGTCTTAATCAATGTTGCTCTCCCCTACACTGGGGAGGCAGAACACCGACTGGGCACTCACTTTGCAGAACACCTACCTCTATCTGTAAACACTGACCCTGAGCTTCCAGTTCCCTGCCACTTCAACACCCCCCCCCCCCCCACCCTGTTCCCTAGCCGAGACCTCTGTCTCGGGTTTACTGCAGGGCTCCAGTGAAGCTCAGCACGAGCTGGAAGAACAGCACCTTATTTTCCACTTGGGGACCCTGCAGCCTTCAGGACTCAGTATGGAGTTCAGTAACATTACAGCTTAATTCCATCCTTCCATGTTTTTTACCCTGTCCCACACCTGGTCCTGTCCTGTACAGGGTGCGAGTGAGGCCACACCTGGAGTACTGTGTGCAGGTTTGGTCTCCCTACTTGAGAAAGGATGTACTGACTCTGGAGGGGGTGCAGAGGGGGGTCACTAGGTTGGTTCTGGAGTTGAGGGGGTTGGTTTATGAGAAGAAACTGAGTAGACTGGGATTATATTCATTACAATGTGGAAGAATGAGGGGGGATCTTAGAGAAACATATAAAATTATGAAGGGAATAGATACGAGAGAAGTAGAGAAGGTGTTTCTGCTGGCAGGTCAAGAGGGTATAGCCTCAAAATAACGGGGATCAGATTTCAGACTGAGCTGAGGAGGAACTCCTTAACCCAGACGATTGTGAATCTGTGGAATTCCCTGCCCAGTGAAGTAGTTATAGAGTCCTAGAGATGTACAGCACAGAAACAGACCCTTCGGTCCTATCCGTCCATGCCGACCAGATATCCCAACCCAATCTAGTCCCACCTGGCAGCACCCAGCCCATATCCCTCCAAACCCTTCCTATTCATATACCCATCCAAACGCCTCTTAAATGTTGCAATTGTACCAGCCTCCACCACTTCCTCTGGCAGCTCATTCCATACACGTACCACCCTCTGCGTGAAAAAGTTGCCCTTTAGGTCTCTTTTATATCTTTCCCCTCTCACCCTAAACCTATGCCCTCTAGTTCTGGACTCCCCACACCCCAGGGAAAATACCTTGTCTATTTACCCTATCCATGCCCCTCATAATTTTGTAAACCTCTATAAGGTCATCCCTCAGCCTCCGACGCTCCAGGGAAAACAGCCCCAGCCTGTTCAGCCTCTCCCTGTAGCTCAGATCCTCCCACCCTGGCAACATCCTTGTAAATCTTTTCTGAACCCTTTCAAGTTTCACAGCATCTTTCCGATAGGAAGGAGACCAGAATTGCATGCAATATTCCAACAGTGGCCTAACCAATGTCCTGTTCAGCTGCAACATGACCTCCCAACTTCTGTACTCAATACTCTGACCAATAAAGGAAAGCATACCAAACGCCTTCTTCACGATCCTCTCTACCTGCGACTCCACTTTCAAGGAGCTATGAACCTGCACTCCAAGGTCTCTTTGTTCAGCAACACTCCCTAGGACCTTACCATCAAGTGTATAAGTCCTGCTAAGACTTGCTTTCCCAAAATGCAGCACCTCACATTTATCTGAGTTAAACTCCATCTGCCAGTTCTCAGCCCATTGGCCCATCTGGTCCAGATCCTGTTGTAATCTGAGGTAACCCTCTTCGCTGTCCACTACACCTCCAATTTTGGTGTCATCTGCAAACTTACTAACTGTACCTCTTATGCTCGCATCCAAATCATTTATGTAAATGACAAAAAGTAGAGGGCCCAGCACCAATCCTTGTGGCACTCCACTGGTCACAGGCCTCCAGTCTGAAAAACAACCCTCCACCACCACCCTCTGTCTTCTACCTTTGAGCCAGTTCTGTATCCAAATGGCTAGTTCTCCCTGTATTCCATGAGATCTAACCTTGCTAATCAGTCTCCCATGGAGAACCTTGTCGAACGCCTTACTGAAGTCCAAATAGATCACATCCACTGCTCTGCCCTCATCAATCCTCTTTGTTACTTCATCAAAAAACTCAATCAAGTTTGTGAGACATGATTTCCCAGGCACTGAGTTGTTTTCAGTATAGACACCCATCCTCTCTGCTCTCATTATTACTTCTTCAGCTCCTCCTCTGTTGTGACCTATTACTGTCTGCTTATCCCTCTCATACCTCTCTCTCCGGGCTTGGCCATACCTATTCACTCACCTCCATACCACCACCCTCATCTTCAGCATAAATACTGTCCCCTCCCACATCTGCTTTCAGTTCTGAAGAAAGGTTTAAGGAGCCAAAACGCTAACTCTGTTTCTCTCTTGACCGATGCTGCCAGACCTGCTGTGTTTCTGCAACAATTTGTGTTTGACTTTCAGATTTCCAGCAGACACAATGTTTTGATTTATTGTAATGGTCAATATTCATTTACCAAAATGGCTGTTAAACAGATTATTTGTCTGAGAGACAAGTCCCTATTGAAGTGAAATTACTTTGGGTAACACTGTGAGAGTGTGGGTGATGGGACAGGGGTAACACTGTGATAGTGTGGGTGATGGGATAGGGGTAACACTGTGATAGTGTGGGTGATGGGGCAGGGGTAACACTGTGAGAGTGTGGGTGATGGGACAGGGGTAACACTGTGATAGTGTGGGTGATGGGGCAGGGGTAACACTGTGAGAGTGTGGGTGATGGGACAGGGGTAACACTGTGATAGTGTGGGTGATGGGGCAGGGGTAACACTGTGAGAGTGTGGGTGATGGGACAAGGGTAACACTGTGAGAGTGTGGGTGATGGGACAGGGGTAACACTGTGATAGTGTGTGTGATGGGACAGGGGTAACACTGTGATAGTGTGGGTGATGGGACAGGGGTAACACTGTGATAGTGTGTGTGATGGGACAGGGGTAACACTGTGATAGTGTGGGTGATGGGACAGGGGTAACACTGTGATAGTGTGGGTGATGGGGCAGGGGTAACACTGTGATAGTGTGGGTGATGGGACAGGGGTAACACTGTGATAGTGTGGGTGATGGGACAGGGGTAACACTGTGATAGTGTGGGTGATGGGGCAGGGGTAATACTGTGATAGTGTGGGCGATGGGATAGGGGTAACACTGTGACAGTGTGGGTGATGGGGCAGGGGTAACAATGTGACAGTGTGTGTGATGGGACAGGGGTAAGACTGTGATAGTGTGGGTGATGAGACAGGGGTAACACTGTGATAGTGTGGGTGATGGGACAGGGGTAACACTGTGATAGTGTGGGTGATGGGACAGGGGTAACACTGTGATAGTGTGTGTGACGGGATAGGGGTAACACTGTGATAGTGTGGGTGATAGGACAGGGGTAACACTGTGATAGTGTGGGTGATGGGTCAGGGATAACATTGTGATAGTGTGGGTGATGGGTCAGAGGTAACACTGTGATAGTGTGGGTGATGGGACAGGGGTAACACTGTGATAGTGTGGGTGATGGGTCAGGGGTAACACTGTGATAGTGTGGGTGATGGGACAGGGGTAACACTGTGATAGTGTGGGTGATGGGTCAGGGATAACATTGTGATAGTGTGGGTGATGGGTCAGGGGTAACACTGTGATAGTGTGGGTGATGGGACAGGGGTAACACTGTGATAGTGTGGGTGATGGGTCAGGGATAACATTGTGAGAGTGTGGGTGATGGGACAGGGGTAACACTATGATAGTGTGGGTGATGGGGCAGGGGTAACACTGTGATAGTGTGGGTGATGGGGCAGGGGTAACACTGTGATAGTGTGGGTGATGGGACAGGGGTAACACTGTGATAGTGTGGGTGATGGGATAAGGGTAACACTGTGATAGTGTGGGTGATGGGATTGGGGTAACACTGTGATAGTGTGGGTGATGGGACAGGGGTAACACTGTGATGGTGTGGGTGATGGGACAGGGGTAACACTGTGATAGTGTGGGTGAGGGGGTAGGGGTAACACTGTGTTAGTGTCGGTGATGGGACAGGGGTAACACTGTGATAGTGTGGGTGATGGGGCAGGGGTAACACTGTGATAGTGTGGGTGATGGGACAGGGGTAACACTGTGATAGTGTGGGTGATGGGGCAGGGGTAACACTGTGATAGTGAGGGTGATGGGATAGGGGTAACACTGTGAGAGTGTGGGTGATGGGGCAGGGGTAACACTGTGATAGTGTATGTGATGGGACAGGGGTAAGACTGTGATAGTGTGGGTGATGAGACAGGGGTAACACTGTGATAGTGTGGGTGATGGGGCAGGGGTAACACTGTGAGAGTGTGGGTGATGGGACAGGGGTAACACTGTGATAGTGTGGGTGATGGGGCAGGGGTAACACTGTGAGAGTGTGGGTGATGGGACAAGGGTAACACTGTGAGAGTGTGGGTGATGGGACAGGGGTAACACTGTGATAGTGTGTGTGATGGGACAGGGGTAACACTGTGATAGTGTGGGTGATGGGACAGGGGTAACACTGTGATAGTGTGTGTGATGGGACAGGGGTAACACTGTGATAGTGTGGGTGATGGGACAGGGGTAACACTGTGATAGTGTGGGTGATGGGACAGGGGTAACACTGTGATAGTGTGGGTGATGGGACAGGGGTAACACTGTGATAGTGTGTGTGACGGGATAGGGGTAACACTGTGATAGTGTGGGTGATAGGACAGGGGTAACACTGTGATAGTGTGGGTGATGGGTCAGGGATAACATTGTGATAGTGTGGGTGATGGGTCAGAGGTAACACTGTGATAGTGTGGGTGATGGGACAGGGGTAACACTGTGATAGTGTGGGTGATGGGTCAGGGGTAACACTGTGATAGTGTGGGTGATGGGACAGGGGTAACACTGTGATAGTGTGGGTGATGGGTCAGGGATAACATTGTGATAGTGTGGGTGATGGGTCAGGGGTAACACTGTGATAGTGTGGGTGATGGGACAGGGGTAACACTGTGATAGTGTGGGTGATGGGTCAGGGATAACATTGTGAGAGTGTGGGTGATGGGACAGGGGTAACACTATGATAGTGTGGGTGATGGGGCAGGGGTAACACTGTGATAGTGTGGGTGATGGGGCAGGGGTAACACTGTGATAGTGTGGGTGATGGGACAGGGGTAACACTGTGATAGTGTGGGTGATGGGATAAGGGTAACACTGTGATAGTGTGGGTGATGGGATTGGGGTAACACTGTGATAGTGTGGGTGATGGGACAGGGGTAACACTGTGATGGTGTGGGTGATGGGACAGGGGTAACACTGTGATAGTGTGGGTGAGGGGGTAGGGGTAACACTGTGTTAGTGTCGGTGATGGGACAGGGGTAACACTGTGATAGTGTGGGTGATGGGGCAGGGGTAACACTGTGATAGTGTGGGTGATGGGACAGGGGTAACACTGTGATAGTGTGGGTGATGGGGCAGGGGTAACACTGTGATAGTGAGGGTGATGGGATAGGGGTAACACTGTGAGAGTGTGGGTGATGGGGCAGGGGTAACACTGTGATAGTGTATGTGATGGGACAGGGGTAAGACTGTGATAGTGTGGGTGATGAGACAGGGGTAACACTGTGATAGTGTGGGTGATGGGACAGGGGTAACACTGTGATAGTGTGGGTGATGGGACAGGAGTAACACTGTGATAGTGTGTGTGACGGGATAGGGGTAACACTGTGATAGTGTGGATGATGGGACAGGGGTAACACTGTGATAGTGTCGGTGATGGGACAGGGGTAACACTGTGATAGTGCGGGTGATGGGGCAGGGGTAACACTGTGATAGTGTGGGTGATGGGTCAGGGATAACATTGTGATAGTGTGGGTGATGGGACAGGGGTAACACTGTGATAGTGTGGGTGGTGGGGCAGGGGTAACACTGTGATAGTGTGGGTGATGGGTCAGGGATAACATTGTGATAGTGTGGGTGATGGGTCAGGGGTAACACTGTGATAGTGTGGGTGATGGGACAGGGTAACAATGTGATAGTGTGGGTGATGGGACAGGGGTAACACTGTGATAGTGTGGGTGATGGGATTGGGGTAACACTGTGATAGTGTGTGTGATGGGACAGGGGTAACACAGTGATAGTGTGTGTGATGGGACAGGGGTAACACAGTGATAGTGTGTGTGATGGGACAGGGGTAACACTGTGATAGTGTGGGTGATGGGACAGGGGTAACACTGTGATAGTGTGGGTGATGGGGCAGGGGTAACACTGTGATAGTGTGGGTGATGGGACAAGGGTAACGCTGTGATAGTGTGGGTGATGGGGCAGGGGTAACACTGTGATAGTGTAGGTGATGGGACAGGGGTAACGCTGTGATAGTGTGGGTGATGGGGCAGGGGTAACACTGTGAGAGTGTGTGTGACGGGACAGGGGTAACACAGAGATAGTGTGTGTGACGGGTTAGGGGTAACACTGTGATAGTGTCGGTGATGGGACAGGGGTAACACTGTGATAGTGTGGGTGATGGGGCAGGGGTAACAATGTGATAGTGTGGGTGATGGGTCAGGGATAACATTGTGATAGTGTGGGTGATGGGACAGGGGTAACACTGTGATAGTGTGGGTGATGGGGCAGGGGTAACACTGTGATAGTGTGGGTGATGGGACAGGGGTAACACTGTGATAGTGTGGGTGATGGGACAGGGGTAACACTGTGATAGTGTGGGTGATGTAGCAGGGGTAACACTGTGATAGTGTGGATGATGGGATAGGGGTAACACTGTGATAGTGTGGGTAATGGGATAGGGGTAACACTGTGATAGTGTGGGT
Source organism: Chiloscyllium plagiosum (assembly GCF_037043375.1). Lineage (NCBI taxonomy): Eukaryota > Metazoa > Chordata > Chondrichthyes > Orectolobiformes > Hemiscylliidae > Chiloscyllium > Chiloscyllium plagiosum. The sequence continues at coordinate 5,932,432 of NW_028270152.1, forward strand.
GATGGGATAGGGGTAACATGAGATAGTGTGGGTGATGGGATAGGGGTAACATGTGATAGTGTGGGTGATGGGACAGGGGTAACACTGTGATAGTGTGGGTGATGGGACAGGGGTAACACTGTGGTAGTGTGGGTGATGGGGCAGGGGTAACACTGTGATAGTGTGGGTGATGGGGCAGGGGTAACACTGTGATAGTGTGTGTGATGGGATAGGGGTAACACTGTGATAGTGTGGGTAATGGGATAGGGGTAACACTGTGATAGTGTGGGTGATGGGATAGGGGTAACATGTGATAGTGTGGGTGATGGGACAGGGGTAACACTGTGATAGTGTGTGTGATGGGATAGGGGTAACACTGTGATAGTGTGGGTGATGGGATAGGGGTAACATGTGATAGTGTGGGTGATGGGACAGGGGTAACACTGTGATAGTGTGTGTGATGGGATAGGGGTAACACTGTGATAGTGTGGGTAATGGGATAGGGGTAACACTGTGATAGTGTGGGTGATGGGATAGGGGTAACATGTGATAGTGTGGGTGATGGGACAGGGGTAACACTGTGATAGTGTGGGTGATGGGACAGGGGTAACACTGTGATAGTGTGGGTGATGGGACAGGGGTAACACTGTGATAGTGTGGGTGATGGGGCAGGGGTAACACTGTGATAGTGTGGGTGATGGGACAAGGGTAACGCTGTGATAGTGTGGGTGATGGGGCAGGGGTAACACTGTGATAGTGTAGGTGATGGGACAGGGGTAACGCTGTGATAGTGTGGGTGATGGGATAGGGGTAACACTGTGATAGTGTGGGTGATGGGACAGGGGTAACACTGTGATAGTGTGGGTGATGTAGCAGGGGTAACACTGTGATAGTGTGGATGATGGGATAGGGGTAACACTGTGATAGTGTGGGTGATGGGACAGGGGTAACACTGTGATAGTGTGGGTGATGGGGCAGGGGTAACACTGTGATAGTGTGGGTGATGGGGCAGGGGTAACACTGTGATAGTGTGTGTGATGGGATAGGGGTAACACTGTGATAGTGTGGGTAATGGGATACGGGTAACACTGTGATAGTGTGGGTGATGGGATAGGGGTAACATGTGATAGTGTGGGTGATGGGATAGGGGTAACATGTGATAGTGTGGGTGATGGGACAGGGGTAACACTGTGATAGTGTGTGTGATGGGATAGGGGTAACACTGTGATAGTGTGGGTGATGGGATAGGGGTAACATGTGATAGTGTGGGTGATGGGACAGGGGTAACACTGTGATAGTGTGTGTGATGGGATAGGGGTAACACTGTGATAGTGTGGGTAATGGGATAGGGGTAACACTGTGATAGTGTGGGTGATGGGATAGGGGTAACATGTGATAGTGTGGGTGATGGGATAGGGGTAACATGTGATAGTGTGGGTGATGGGGCAGGGGTAACACTGTGATAGTGTGGGTGATGGGGCAGGGGTAACACTGTGATAGTGTGGGTGATGGGATAGGGGTAACACTGTGATAGTGTGGGTGATGGGATAGGGGTAACTCTGTGATAGTGTGGGTGATGGGTCAGGGATAACATTGTGATAGTGTGGGTGATGGGACAGGGGTAACACTGTGATAGTGTGGGTGATGGGGCAGGGGTAACACTGTGATAGTGTGGGTGATGGGATAGGGGTAACACTGTGATAGTGTGGGTGATGGGACAGGGATAACATTGTGATAGTGTGGGTGAGGGGGTAGGGGTAACACTGTGTTAGTGTGGGTGATGGGGCAGGGGTAACACTGTGATAGTGTCGGTGATGGGACAGGGGTAGCACTGTGATAGTGTGGGTGAGGGGGTAGGGGTAACACTGTGTCAGTGTGGGTGATGGGGCAGGGGTAACACTGTGATAGTATGGGTGATGGGACAGGGGTAACACTGTGATAGTGTGGGTGATGGGACAGGGGTAACACTGTGATAGTGTGGGTGAGGGGGCCGGGTTAACACTGTGATAGTGTGGGTGATGGGGCAGGGGTAACACTGTGATAGTTTGGGTGATGGGACAGGGGTAACACTGTGATAGTGTGGGTGATGGGACAGGGGTAACACTGTGTTAGTGTGGGTGATGGGGCAGGGGTAACACTGTGATAGTGTAGGTGATGGGACAGGGGTAACACTGTGATAGTGTGGGTGATGGGACAGGGGTAACACTGTGATAGTGTGGGTGAGGGGGTAGGGGTAACACTGTGTTAGTGTGGGTGATGGGGCAGGGGTAACACTGTGATAGTGTGGGTGATGGGGCAGGGGTAACACTGTGATAGTGTGGGTGACGGGATAGGGGTAACACAGTGATAGTTTGGGTGATGGGGTAGGGGTAACACTGTGATAGTGTGGGTGATGGGGCAGGGGTAACACTGTGATAGTGTAGGTGATGGGACAGGGGTAACACTGTGATAGTGTGGGTGATGGGATAGGGGTAACACTGTGATAGTGTGGGTGATGGGATAGGGGTAACACAGTGATAGTTTGGGTGATGGGGTAGGGGTAACACTGTGATAGTGTGGGTGATGGGGCAGGGGTAACACTGTGATAGTGTGGGTGATGGGGCAGGGGTAACACTGTGATAGTGTGGGTGATGGGGCAGGGGTAACACTGTGATAGTGTGGGTGATGGGATAAGGGTAACACTGTGATAGTGTGGGTGATGGGATAGGGGTAACACTGTGAGAGTGTGGGTGATGGGACAGGGGTAACACTGTGATAGTGTGGGTGAGGGGGTAGGGGTAACACTGTGATAGTGTAGGTGATGGGACAGGGGTAACACTGTGATAGTGTGGGTGAGGGGTCCTGGGTAACACTGTGATAGTGTGGGTGATGGGGTAGGGGTAACACTGTGATAGTGTGGGTGATGGGACAGGGGTAACACTGTGTTAGTGTGGGTGAGGGGGTAGGGGTAACACTGTGATAGTGTGGGTGATGGGGCAGGGGTAACACTGTGATAGTGTAGGTGATGGACAGGGGTAACACTGTGATAGTGTGGGTGATGGGATAGGGGTAACACTGTGATAGTGTGGGTGATGGGGCAGGGGTAACACTGTGATAGTGTGGGTGATGGGGCCGGGGTAACACTGTGATAGTGTGGGTGATGGGGCAGGGGTAACACTGTGATAGTGTGGGTGATGGGTCAGGGATAACATTGTGATAGTGTGGGTGATGGGACAGGCGTAACACTGTGATAGTGTGGGTGATGGGGCAGGGGTAACACTGTGATAGTGTGTGTGATGGGATAGGGGTAACACTGTGATAGTGTGGGTGATGGGACAGGGGTAACACTGTGATAGTGTGGGTGATGGGACAGGGGTAACACTGTGATAGTGTGGGTGATGGGACAGGGGTAACACTGTGATAGTGTGGGTGATGGGGCAGGGGTAACACTGTGATAGTGTGGGTGATGGGGCAGGGGTAACACTGTGATAGTGTGGGTGATGGGGCAGGGGTAACACTGTGATAGTGTGGGTGATGGGGCAGGGGTAACACTATGATAGTGTGGGTGATGGGGCAGGGGTAACACTGTGATAGTGTGGGTGAGGGGGCCGGGGTAACACTGTGATAGTGTGGGTGAGGGGGCCGGGGTAACACTGTGATAGTGTGGGTGATGGGGCAGGGGAAACACTGTGATAGTGTGGGTGATGGGACAGGGGTAACACTGTGATAGTGTGGGTGATGGGATTAGGGTAACACTGTGATAGTGTGGTTGATGGGATTGGGGTAACACTGTGATAGTGTGGGTGATGGGGCAGGGGGAACACTGTGATAGTGTGGGTGATGGGACAGGGGTAACACTGTGATAGTGTGGGTGATGGGACAGGGGTAACACTGTGATAGTGTGGGTGAGGGGGTAGGGGTAACACTGTGTTAGTGTGGGTGATGGGGCAGGGGTAACACTGTGATAGTGTCGGTGATGGGACAGGGGTAACACTGTGATAGTGTGGGTGAGGGGGTAGGGGTAACACTGTGTCAGTGTGGGTGATGGGGCAGGGGTAACACTGTGATAGTGTGGGTGATGGGACAGGGGTAACACTGTGATAGTGTGGGTGATGGGACAGGGGTAACACTGTGATAGTGTGGGTGAGGGGGCCGGGTTAACACTGTGATAGTGTGGGTGATGGGGCAGGGGTAACACTGTGATAGTTTGGGTGATGGGACAGGGGTAACACTGTGATAGTGTGGGTGATGGGACAGGGGTAACACTGTGATAGTGTGGGTGAGGGTGTAGGGGTAACACTGTGTTAGTGTGGGTGATGGGGCAGGGGTAACACTGTGATAGTGTGGGTGATGGGGCAGGGGTAACACTGTGATAGTGTGGGTGATGGGATAGGGGTAACACAGTGATAGTTTGGGTGATGGGGTAGGGGTAACACTGTGATAGTGTGGGTGATGGGGCAGGGGTAACACTGTGATAGTGTGTGTGATGGGACAGGGGTAACACTGTGATAGTGTGGGTGATGGGATACGGGTAACACTGTGATAGTGTGGGTGATGGGGCAGGGGTAACACTGTGATAGTGTGGGTGATGGGGCAGGGGTAACACTGAGATAGTGTGGGTGATGGGATAGGGGTAACACTGTGATAGTGTGGGTGATGGGTCAGGGGTAACACTGTGATAGTGTGGGTGATGGGGCCGGGGTAACACTGTGATAGTGTGGGTGATGGGGTAGGGGTAACACTGTGATAGTGTGGGTGATGGGGCCGGGGTAACACTGTGATAGTGTGGGTGATGGGACAGGGGTAACACTGTGATAGTGTGGGTGATGGGACAGGGGTAACACTGTGATAGTGGGGGTGAGGGGGCCGGGGTAACACTGTGATAGTGTGGGTGATGGGGCAGGGGTAACACTGAGATAGTGTGGGTGATGGGATAGGGGTAACACTGTGATAGTGTGGGTGATGGGTCAGGGGTAACACTGTGATAGTGTGGGTGAGGGGGCCGGGGTAACACTGCGATAGTGTGGGTGATGGGACAGGGGTAACACTGTGAGAGTGTGGGTGATGGGGTAGGGGTAACACTGTGATAGTGTGGGTGATGGGACAGGGGTAACACTGTGATAGTGTGGGTGATGGGACAGGGGTAAGACTGTGATAGTGTGGGTGATGGGGCAGGGGTAACACTGTGATAGTGTGGGTGATGGGGCAGGGGTAACACTGTGATAGTGTGGGTGATGGGGCAGGGGTAACACTGTGATAGTGTGGGTGAGGGGGCCGGGGTAAGACTGTGATAGTGTGGGTGATGGGGCAGGGGTAACACTGTGATAGTGTGGGTGATGGGACAGGGGTAACACTGTGATAGTGTGGGTGATGGGACAGGGGTAACACTGTGATAGTGTGGGTGATGGGGCAGGGGTAACACTGTGATAGTGTGGGTGATGGGATAGGGGTAACACTGTGATAGTGTGGGTGATGGGACAGGGGTAACACTGTGATAGTGTGGGTGATGGGACAGGGGTAACACTGTGATAGTGTGGGTGATGGGGCAGGGGTAACACTGTGATAGTGTGGGTGATGGGATAGGGGTAACACTGTGATAGTGTGGGTGATGGGATAGGGGTAACACTGTGACAGTGTGGGTGATGGGACAGGGATAACACTGTGATAGTGTGGGTGAGGGAGCCGGGGTAACACTGTGATAGTGTGGTGATGGGACAGGGGTAACACTGTGATAGTGTGGGTGATGGGACAGGGGTAACACTGTGATAGTGTGGGTGATGGGACAGGGGTAACACTGTGATAGTGTGGGTGATGGGATAGGGGTAACACTGTGATAGTGTGGGTGATGGGACAGGGATAACACTGTGATAGTGTGGGTGAGGGAGCCGGGGTAACACTGTGATAATGTGGGTGATGGGACAGGGGTAACACTGTGATAGTGTGGGTGATGGGGCAGGGGTAACACTGTGATAGTGTGGGTGATGGGGCAGGGGTAACACTGTGATAGTGTGGGTGAGGGGGCCGGGGTAACACTGTGATAGTGTGGGTGAGGGGGCCGGGGTAACACTGTGATAGTGTGGGTGATGGGGCAGGTGTAACACTGTGATAGTGTGGGTGATGGGACAGGGGTAACACTGTGATAGTGTGGGTGATGGGACAGGGATAACACTGTGATAGTGTGGGTGATGGGACAGGGGTAACACTGTGATAGTGTGGGTGAGGGGGCAGGGGTAACACTGTGATAGTGTGGGTGATGGGGCAGGGGTAACATGTGATAGTGTGGGTGATGGGACAGGGGTAGCACTGTGATAGTGTGGGTGATGGGGCAGGGGTAACACTGTGATAGTGTGGTTGATGGGGCAGGGGTAACACTGTGATAGTGTGGGTGATGGGGCAGGGGTAACACTGTGATAGTGTGGGTGATGGGGCAGGGGTAACACTGTGATAGTGTGGGTGATGGGACAGGGGTAACACTGTGATAGTGTGGGTGATGGGATAGGGGTAGCACTGTGATAGTGTGGGTGATGGGATAGGGGTAACACTGTGATAGTGTGGATGATGGGACAGGGGTAGCACTGTGATAGTGTGGGTGATGGGGCAGGGGTAACACTGTGATAGTGTGGGTGATGGGGCAGGGGTAACATGTGATAGTGTGGGTGATGGGGCAGGGGTAACACTGTGATAGCGTGGGTGATGGGGCAGGGGTAACATGTGATAGTGTGGGTGATGGGACAGGGGTAGCACTGTGATAGTGTGGGTGATGGGGCAGGGGTAACACTGTGATAGTGTGGTTGATGGGGCAGGGGTAACACTGTGATAGTGTAGGTGATGGGGCAGGGATAACACTGTGATAGTGTGGGTGATGGGATAGGGGTACCACTGTGATAGTGTGGGTGATGGAACAGGGGTAACACTGTGATCGTGTGGTTGATGGGGCAGGGGTAACACTGTGATAGTGTGGGTGAGGGGGCCGGGGTAACACTGTGATGGTGTGGGTGAGGGGGCCGGGGTAACACTGTGATAGTGTGGGTGATGGGGCAGCGGTAACACTGTGATAGTGTGGGTGAGGGGGTAGGGGTAACACTGTGATAGTGTGGGTGATGGGGCAGGGGTAACACTGTGATAGTGTGGGTGATGGGACAGGGGTAACACTGTGATAGTGTGGGTGAGGGTGTAGGGGTAACACTGTGATAGTGTGGGTGATGGGATAGGGGTAACACTGTGATAGTGTGGGTGATGGGACAGGGGTAACACTGTGATAGTGTGGGTGAGGGGGTAGGGGTAACACTGTGATAGTGTGGGTGATGGGGCAGGGGTAACACTGTGATAGTGTCGGTGATGGGACAGGGGTAACACTGTGATAGTGTGGGTGATGGGGCAGAGGTAACACTGTGATAGTGTGGGTGAGGGGGCCGGGTTAACACTGTGATAGTGTGCGTGATGGGGCAGGGGTAACACTGTGATAGTGTGGGTGATGGGACAGGGGTAACACTGTGATAGTGTGGGTGATGGGGCAGAGGTAACACTGTGATAGTGTGGGTGATGGGGCAGGGGTAACACTGTGATAGTGAGGGTGATGGGATAGGGGTAACACTGTGAGAGTGTGGGTGATGGGATAAGGGTAACACTGTGATAGTGTGGGTGATGGGATAGGGGTAACACTGTGATAGTGTGGGTGATGGGACAGGGGTAACACTGTGATAGTGTGGGTGAGGGAGCCGGGGTAACACTGTGATAGTGTGGGTGATGGGGCAGGGGTAACACTGTGATAGTGTGGGTGATGGGACAGGGGTAACACTGTGATAGTGTGGGTGATGGGACAGGGGTAACACTGTGATAGTGTGGGTGAGGGGGTAGGGGTAACACTGTGATAGTGTAGGTGATGGGACAGGGGTAACACTGTGATAGTTTGGGTGATGGGATAGGGGTAACACTGTGATAGTGTGGATGATGGGACAGGGGTAGCACTGTGATAGTGTGGGTGATGGTGCAGGGGTAACACTGTGATAGTGTGGGTGATGGGGCAGGGGTAACATGTGATAGTGTGGGTGATGGGGCAGGGGTAACACTGTGATAGCGTGGGTGATGGGGCAGGGGTAACATGTGATAGTGTGGGTGATGGGACAGGGGTAGCACTGTGATAGTGTGGGTGATGGGGCAGGGGTAACACTGTGATAGTGTGGTTGATGGGGCAGGGGTAACACTGTGATAGTGTAGGTGATGGGGCAGGGGTAACACTGTGATAGTGTGGGTGATGGGATAGGGGTACCACTGTGATAGTGTGGGTGATGGAACAGGGGTAACACTGTGATCGTGTGGGTGATGGGGCAGGGGTAACACTGTGATAGTGTGGGTGATGGGGCAGGGGTAACACTGTGATAGTGTGGTTGATGGGGCAGGGGTAACACTGTGATAGTGTGGGTGAGGGGGCCGGGGTAACACTGTGATGGTGTGGGTGAGGGGGCCGGGGTAACACTGTGATAGTGTGGGTGATGGGGCAGCGGTAACACTGTGATAGTGTGGGTGAGGGGGTAGGGGTAACACTGTGATAGTGAGGGTGATGGGGCAGGGGTAACACTGTGATAGTGTGGGTGATGGGACAGGGGTAACACTGTGATAGTGTGGGTGAGGGGGTAGGGGTAACACTGTGATAGTGTGGGTGATGGGGCAGAGGTAACACTGTGATAGTGTGGGTGAGGGGGCCGGGTTAACACTGTGATAGTGTGGGTGATGGGGCAGGGGTAACACTGTGATAGTGTGGGTGATGGGACAGGGGTAACACTTTGATAGTGTGGGTGATGGGGCAGAGGTAACACTGTGATAGTGTGGGTGATGGGGCAGGGGTAACACTGTGATAGTGTGGGTGATGGGGTAGGGGTAACACTGTGATAGTGTGGGTGATGGGATAAGGGTAACACTGTGATAGTGTGGGTGATGGGATAGGGGTAACACTGTGATAGTGTGGGTGATGGGACAGGAGTAACACTGTGATAGTGTGGGTGAGGGAGCCGGGGTAACACTGTGATAGTGTGGGTGATGGGGCAGAGGTAACACTGTGATAGTGTGGGTGATGGGACAGGGGTAACACTGTGATAGTGTGGGTGATGGGACAGGGGTAACACTGTGATAGTGTGGGTGAGGGGGTAGAGGTAACACTGTGATAGTGTAGGTGATGGGACAGGGGTAACACTGTGATAGTGTGGGTGATGGGGCAGGGATAACACTGTGATAGTGTGGGTGATGGGACAGGTGTAACACTGTGATAGTGTGGGTGATGGGATAGGGGTAACACTGTGATAGTGTGGGTGATGGGACAGGGGTAACACTGTGATAGTGTGGGTGATGCGACAGGGGTAACACTGTGATAGTGTGGGTGATGGGGTAGGGGTAACACTGTGAGAGTGTGGGTGAGGGGGCAGGGGTAACACTGTGATAGTGTGGGTGAGGGGGCCGGGGTAACACTGTGATAGTGTGGGTGATGGGGCAGGGGTAACACTGTGATAGTGTGGGTGATGGGACAGGGGTAACACTGTGATAGTGTGGGTGATGGGATAAGGGTAACACTGTGATAGTGTGGGTGATGGGATTGGGGTAACACTGTGATAGTGTGGGTGAGGGGGCCGGGTTAACACTGTGATAGTGTGGGTGATGGGGCAGGGGTAACACTGTGATAGTGTGGGTGATGGGACAGGGGTAACACTGTGATAGTGTGGGTGATGGGACATGGGTAACACTGTGATAGTGTGGGTGATGGGACAGGGATAACACTGTGATAGTGTGGGTGAGGGGGCCGGGTTAACACTGTGATAGTGTGGGTGATGGGGCAGGGGTAACACTGTGATAGTGTGGGTGATGGGACAGGGGTAACACTGTGATAGTGTGTGTGATGGGACAGGGGTAACACTGTGATAGTGTGGGTGAGGGGGAGGGGTAACACTGTGATAGTGTGGGTGATGGGGCAGGGGTAACACTGTGATAGTGTCGGTGATGGGACAGGGGTAACACTGTGATAGTGTGGGTGATGGGGCAGGGTTAACACTGTGATAGTGTGGGTGATGGGGCAGGGTTAACACTGTGATAGTGTGGGTGAGGGGGCCGGGTTAACACTGTGATAGTGTGGGTGATGGGGCAGGGGTAACACTGTGATAGTGTGGGTGATGGGATAGGGGTAACACTGTGATAGTGTGGGTGATGGGGCAGGGGTAACACTGTGATAGTGTGGGTGATGGGACAGGGGTAACACTGTGATAGTGTGGGTGAGGGGGAGGGGTAACACTGTGATAGTGTGGGTGATGGGGCAGGGGTAACACTGTGATAGTGTCGGTGATGGGGCAGGGGTAACACTGTGATAGTGTGGGTGATGGGACAGGGGTAACACTGTGATAGTGTGGGTGATGGGACAGGGGTAACACTGTGATAGTGTGGGTGATGGGACAGGGGTAACACTGTGATAGTGTGGGTGATGGGATAGGGGTAACACTGTGATAGTGTGGGTGATGTAGCAGGGGTAACACTGTGATAGTGTGGGTGATGTAGCAGGGGTAACACTGTGATAGTGTGGGTGATGGGATAGGGGTAACACTGTGATAGTGTGGGTGATGGGACAGGGGTAACACTGTGATAGTGTGGGTGATGGGACTGGGGTAACACTGTGATAGTGTGGGTGATGGGCCAGGGGTAACACTGTGATAGTGTGGGTGATGAGACAGGGGTAACACTGTGATAGTGTGGGTGATGGGATAGGGGTAACACTGTGATAGTGTGGGTGATGGGACAGGGGTAACACTGTGATAGTGTGGGTGATGGGACAGGGGTAACACTGTGATAGTGTGGTTGATGGGTCAGGGGTAACACTGTGATAGTGTGGGTGATGGGACAGGGGTAACACTGTGATAGTGTGGGTGATGTAGCAGGGGTAACACTGTGATAGTGTGGGTGATGGGATAGGGGTAACACTGTGATAGTGTGGGTGATGGGGCAGGGGTAACACTGTGATAGTGTGGGTGATGGGCCAGGGGTAACACTGTGATAGTGTGGGTGATGAGACAGGGGTAACACTGTGATAGTGTGGGTGATGGGACAGGGGTAACACTGTGATAGTGTGGGTGATGGGACGGGGTAACACTGTGATAGTGTGGGCAATGGGACAGGGGTAACACTGTGATAGTGTGGGTGATGGGATAGGGGTAACACTGTGATAGTGTGGGTGATGGGACAGGGGTAACACTGTGATAGTGTGGGTGATGGGACAGGGGTAACACTGTGATAGTGTGGGTGAGGGGGTAGGGGTAACACTGTGATAGTGTGGGTGATGGGGCAGGGGTAACACTGTGATAGTGTGGGTGATGGGACAGGGGTAACACTGTGATAGTGTGGGTGAGGGGGCCGGGGTAACACTGTGACAGTGTAGGTGATGGGACAGGGGTAACACTGTGATAGTGTGGGTGAGAGGGTAGGGGTAACACTGTGATAGTGTGGGTGATGGTACAGGGGTAAGACTGTGATTGTGTGGGTGATGGGGCAGGGGTAACACTGTGATAGTGTGGGTGATGGGGCAGGGGTAACACTGTGATAGTGTGGGTGAGGGGGCCGGGGTAACACTGTGATAGTGTGGGTGATGGGGCAGGGGTAACACTGTGATAGTGTGGGTGATGTAGCAGGGGTAACACTGTGATAGTGTGGGTGATGGGATAGGGGTAACACTGTGATAGTGTGGGTGAGGGGGCCGGGGTAACACTGTGATAGTGTGTGTGATGGGACAGGGGTAACACTGTGATAGTGTGGGTGATGGGGCAGGGCACAGCATCAATCTTCCGCCCTCTTGGTGTTCCTCTGAGTTTAAACAAATCAACGTGGAGACATATAATTCCAACTGCCCTCAGGGTTCAATCAGAGATTGTATCTATTGGTGCCAGAATCCAGTTTATTAGGGAACACATGGAAACTGGTTAAACAGTTTAGAAATTCAGATATTTGGTCTTTCCTTAGTCCACAACATTTCATCTCCATAACGATGACCCAAGTTAAAACCCCTCAAACCAACACTGTCCCCCACCAACACTCCCAGCAGGGATAGCAGGGGGTTAGATACAGAGTAAAGCTCCCTCTACACTGTTCCCCCATCAAACGCTCCCAGGAAAGGGATAGCACAGGGTTAGATACAGAGTAAAGCTCTCTCTACACTGTCCCCATCAAATACTCTCAGGACAGGGACAGCACGGAATTAGATACAGAGTAAAGCTCCCTCTACACTGTCCCCCATCAAACACACCCAGGGACAGGGACAGCACGTGGTTAGATACAGAGTAAAGCTCCCTCTACACTGTCCCCCATCAAACACTCCCAGGGACAGTGTGGGGTTAGATACAGAGTAAAGATCCCTCTACACTGTCCCCCATCAAACAGTCCCAGGAACATGGACAGCACGGGGTTAGATACAGAGTAAAGCTCCCTCTACACTGTCCCCATAAAACACTCCCAGGGACAGTGTAGGGTTAGATACAGAGTAAAGATCCCTCTACACTGTCCCCCATCAAACAGTCCCAGGGACATGGACAGCACGGGGTTAGATACAGAGTAAAGCTCCCTCTACACTGTCCCCATAAAACACTCCCAGGGACAGGGACAGCACGGGGTTAGATACAGAGTAAAGCTCCCTCTACACTGTCCCCATAAAACACTCCCAGGGACAGTGTGGGGTTAGATACATAGTAAAGCTCTCTCTGCACTGTCCCCCATCAAACACTCCCAGGGACGGGGGAGGGTGGGGATCACGCCCAATGAGCAGTTAGGGCAGTCGGACAGAGGTAGGCGAGGGTAAAGGTCACCTGGTTCGGGCTCACCTGCCTCTGATGCGATTTTCCTGGATTTCTGTGAAATGAAGCAAATGGCATCAGTGAGTCTACAACAACAACCTGCATTTGGATATCGATACTTATTTGAGGAAAACACTCTGAACCCTTGTGGAGGAGCAATTTCAAAGCGGATTTGATTCTGAGTCATTTACGGAGATATTCCGTAATGTGTTCCCAACTTTCTCGAAGGTTTTGCGGAGAGGGTAGAGCTGGAGGATCAGAGGGTTATGGTGGGAATTCCTGAATGCACGCTTGTCAACGATGGAGCGATGCCAACTGAGAAAGACAGAGGCCAGGACCGATATAGAATAGAGGTGTTGGAGGGCAGTGCCCTGGAGGATGGTACAGCTGTCGAGAGGGGCTAGATTCTCAAGTCGAGGTTTGGGGAAGTGGGAACTGAACCGGTTTCTGAAAAAAATCAAATCACTGCCAGTGTGATATGTTCTATGTGCTCCCCGTAAATTAGGCCTGAGTAACATGCACCATTTCGACTGGGTTCTTGTTGAGTCAGATATCTTGAAGTTTATTAACAACACAGATAAAATCTCAGGCTCAGTCTGGAATCTGTTACTGCACCTCCGACAACTGAGACTGTGGCGAAGCAGGTACCGTTAGACAGCAACACTGTTCTGTCACCTCAGTCCCAGGGGGCAGTGCTGGTCAGCGAGCGTGGGAGTAGGGGGAAATGGTCGAAACTGGGCCTCGGGACTTCAGGAGCAGAATGTGAGTTTAGCAGAATGAGCGGTGATCTCATGTCGGATTCTGAAGGGGCTTGACAGGGTCAATGCTGAGAGGATGGTTCCCCTCATGGGAGGGTCTGGGACCAGAGGGTACAGTCTCAGAGTAAAGGGGCACCAGTTTCTGACTGAGATCGGGAGGAATTTCCTCTCTCAGAGGATTGAGAGTCTGTGGAACTCCTTACCACAGAGAGCTGTGGGGGCAGGGTCCTTGTGGATATTTAAGACTAAGAGAGAGGGATTCTTGATTAATCGGGAAATTGAGAGGAAATGGGCAGGAAGTGGGCGTGAGGAATGTCGGATAAGCCAGGATCCTACTGAAAGTAGACAGGCAGCAGGCTGGAGGAACACAACAAGGGAGGCAGCATCAGGAGGGGGAGAAGGGTCCTGCCTTGCTGTGTTCCCCTCCCTCCTGATGCTGCCTGCCTTGCTGTGTTCCCCTCCCTCCTGATGCTGCCTGCCTTGCTGTGTTCCCCTCCCTCCTGATGCTGCCTGCCTTGCTCTGTTCCTCCAGCCTGCTGCCTGTCTACTTTGGATTCTGGAATCTGCTGTTTATTTGTCTCAAGCTCCTGATTCTGAACCGCAGAGCAGGGTTGAGGGGCCGAATGGCCTACTCCTGTTCCTATTTCTTATGCATGAGCTCGGGTTTGTGACGGGAATAGCAGGAATTGTCAAACCCTGAGTGAACAAAGACACAGTGGAGTGTTTCAGCAGTGGGTCAGCTGAGGTTGGGGTGGGTTTAGGGGGTTCGGGGTCTCAGGTTCGTGTCCCAGACAAGCCACAGGTCAGTCAGTGCAAGCTCATCGTCGGGTCAAAGGTGACTCTGACACAGTGGACAGACCTGGTTCAGCTGGTCACGGAGATTGATGGAGTCAGGAGAACAGGAGAGAGAGGAAAACAACGCCTCCAGCTTCCCAACCCGTGTCCGAGGGGGATCTGGGAAAGGCAGGCTGCGGAGAAAGGGACTGCAGGGAGCAGCCCGTGGGTAACCAGTGCCCGGCACACAGGCAGAGGCACCGGGGGAGGGAGGAGCATGAGGGGAGGGGGGAATGTGAGGGGAGGGGGTAATGTGAGGGGAGGGGGAATGCGAGGGGAGGGGGAATGCGAGGGGAGGTGGAATGCGAGGGAGGAGCATGAGGGGAGGGGGTAATGTGAGGGGAGGGGGTAATGTGAGGGGAGGGGGTAATGTGAGGGGAGGGGGAATGCGAGGGGAGGAGGAATGCGAGGGAGGAGCATGAGGGGAGAGGGTAATGTGAGGGGAGGGGGTAATGTGAGGGGAGACGGAAAGGCAAGGGGAGGGGGAAGAAAAGGGAAGGGGGCAACACGAGAGGAGGGGATAATGCGAGGGGAGAGGGAGAGAAACATGAGAGGACGGGAAGCACGTTGGGAGGGGGGAATGCAAGTGGAGGGGAACATGAGGGGAGAGGGGAGAGGGAGGGAGACACGAGGGGAAGGGGGCATAGCAGGGGGAAACATGAGGGGAGTGGGGGAGCTAACACAGTGCTTCATTTGTAGCAGCAGCAGTGGGAGAGGGGAGAGTCAGGAGCTGAGTGGGAGGGGGGAGAGTGAGGGGCTGGAGGGGAGTGGGGAGCGTGAGGGGCTGAGTGGGAGGGGGAGAGTGAGGGGCTGAGTGGGAGAGGTGAGAGTGAGGGGCTGAGTGGGAGGGGGGAGAGTGAGGGGCTGGAGGGGAGCGAGCTGAGTGAGGAGCTGAGCGGGTGCAGGGAAAGTGAGGAGCTGAGTGGGAGCGGGGAGAGTGAGGGGCTGGAGGGGAGTGGGGAGAGTGAGGGGCTGAGTGGGAGGGGGGAGAGTGAGGGGCTGAGTGGGAGAGGTGAGAGTGAGGGGCTGAGTGGGTGCATGGAAAGTGAGGAGCTGAGTGGGACTGGGGATAGTGAGGAGCTGAGTGGGAGCGGGGAGAGTGAGCAGCTGAGTTGGAGTGGGGAGAGTGAGGGGCTGAGTTGGAGTGGGGAGAGTGAGGAGCTGAGTGGATGCAGGGAGAGTGAGGAGCTGAGTGGGAGTGGGGAGAGTGAGGAGCTGAGTGGGAGTGGGGAGAGTGAGGAGCTGAGTGGATGCAGGGAGAGTGAGGAGCTGAGTGGGAGTGGGGAGAGTGAGGAGCTGAGTGGGAGTGGGGAGAGTGAGGGGCTGAGTTGGAGTGGGGAGAGTGAGGAGCTGAGTGGATGCAGGGAGAGTGAGGAGCTGAGTGGGAGTGGGGAGAGTGCACTCTGGGAAGGTGAGTTAACTGATATATTTGGAAGCTGCTGAACCCAAGTTAATTCACGTGTGATATCTCTCACCCGCCCTCCTCCTGTAACCAAAGAAAAGACTCTGTGGTGTGTTGGTAAGGTAAGGCTTTTCTATTTCTTTTTTATCGTCTGATTGGTTAAAAACTTTTCCTTCCTTTTTCTGTTATCTAAGTTAAGACTAAGTTAAGTTTACGATGAAGACAGGCAGGAGATCTCAGACCAGTGTTGTGTTCCCCTTGGTCAAAGTGGGAGCTCGGGGACGCGGCTGATGTGTGTCCAGCTGCAGCTCTTGTTTGACCCACATGACGGCTCTGGAGCTGCGGATGGACTCACTGTGGAGCATCCGCGATGCTCGGGGGATCATGGATAGCACCTTTAGTGAACTGGTCACACCGCAGGTTAGGATTGCTGACAGAGACAGTGAATGGGTGACCAAAAGGCAGAGGAAGAGCAGCAAGGCAGTGCAGGTCATCTCCCTCCAAAACAGGTCTACCATTTTGGATACTGTTGGGGGAGATGGCTCACCAGGGGAGGGCACCGTGGCTGGCTCTGCTGTTCAGAAGGGCTGGAGAAAGAGTGAAAGGGCTATAGTCAGAGGGGATTCTATTGGGAGGGGTGTGGTCCAAACTAGATTCCCGAATGGTATGTTGCCTCCCAGGTGCACGGGTCAGGGATGTCACTGATCGGCTGAAGAACATTCTGAAGGGGGAGGGGGAACAGCCAGTCGTGGGGGTGCATATGGCACCAGTGATACGGGTAATAAACGGGATGAGGTCCTACAACAAGAATTTAAGGAGGTAGGAGCCAAGTTAAAAAGTAGGACCTCAGAGGTAGTAATCTCAGGATTGCTACCAGTGCCCCGTGCCAGCCAGAGTCGGAATGATAGAATATTCTGGATGAATGCGTGGTTTGAGAGGTGGTGCAGGAGGGAGGGGTTCAGATTTTTGGGACATTGGGATTGGTTCTGGGGGAGGTGGGACTATTACAAATTGGACGATCTACACCTGGGCCAGACTGGATCCAATGTCCTTGGGGGGGGGGGGGGGTCTTCTGCTAACGCTGTTGGGGAGGGTTTAAACTAAAGTGGCAGGGAGATGGCAACCAAATGAGGCGGTTAGTGGACAGGAAAGAGGTAGCAACTAAAGCCTGTAAGGAACTAGATCATGAAGTCAGTGTGACTAAGGGGAAGAGGAGGCAGGGAGCAGATGATGGACACAAAGAGACACACCCTTCTGTCTGAGGTGCATTTGTTTTAATGTGAGAAGTGTACTAGGTAAGGCAGATGAACTTAGGGCTTGGATTAGCACCAGGGAGTATGATGTTATTGCTATTACTGAGACATGGTTAAGGGCAGGGCATGATTGGCCTGGATATTGATGCTTCAGGCGGGATAGAGAAGGAGGTAAAAGGGCTGGAGGAGTTACATAACTGGTCAGAGAGGATATCACAGTCGTGCTGAAGGAGGGTACTATGGAGGACTCAAGCAGTGAGGCAATATGGGCAGAGAAATGGGAAGGGTGCGGTAACAAAGTATTACAGGCCGCCCAACAGAGAGCGTGAGATAGAGGTACAAATCTGTAAACAGATTATGGAAAGATGTAGGAGCAACAGGGTGGTGGTGATAGGAGATTTTAATTTTCCCAACATTGACTGGGATTCACTTAGTGTTAAGAGGTTTGGATGGAGCAGAATTTGTAAGGAGCATCCAGGAGGGGTTTCTAGAGCAGTTTGTAAATAGTCCAACTTGGGCAGGGGCCTGGTGTTGGGGAATGAGCCCGGCCAGGTGGGTGAAGTTTCAGTAAGGGATTACTTTGGGAACAGTGATCACAATTCCATAAGCTTTAGGATCCTCATGGATAAAGACGAGAGTGGTCCTAAAGGAAGAATGCTAAATTGGGGAAAGGCCAACTATTGCAAAATTCGGCAGGATCTGGGAATATGGATTGGGAACAGCTGTTTGAAGGTAAATCCACATTCGATACGTGGGAGGCTTTTAAAGAGATGTCGATTAGAGTTCAGGAGAGACATGTCCCACTGAAAATGAGGGATAGAAATGGTAAGATTAGGGAACCATGGATGATGGGTGAAATTGTGAGACTAGCTAAGAGGGAAAAGGAAACATACACAAGGTTTAGGCGACTGAAGACAGATGAAGCTTTGGAAGAATATCGGGAATGTAGGACCAATCTGAAACGAGGAATTAAGAGGGTTAAAAGTGGTCATAAGGTATCCTTAGCGAGCAGGGTTAAGGAAAATCCCAACGCATTTTATTAGAGAGTAACTAGAGAAAGGGTTGGCCCATTCAAGGACAATAGTGGAAAATTATGTGTGGAGTCAGAGAAAAGGAGTGAGATTCTTAACGAGTACTTTGCATTAGTATTCAGCGAGGAGAGAGACATGGTGGGTGTTGAGGTTAAGGATAGATCTTTGATTACTCGAGGCGAAAGTGAGGACTGCAGATGCTGGAGATTAGAGTCGAGAGTGTGGTGAGGATTCCTAATGAAGGGCTTTTGTCCAAAATGTCGATTCTCCTGCTCCTTGGATGCTGCCTGACCTGCTGTGCTTTTCCAGCACTATATTCTCAACTCTGATCTCCAGCATCTGCAGTCATCACTTTCTCCTCGTTGATTTTAACCTCAGTGCAAATCCTCTTCCAAGGATGCCCATCTTGAAGTAGTTCTTCTCCTCCTCTCTCAACAAGGATCTCAGTGAGTGTCTCTCTCTCACTGCACCCCCCAAATGATCTCCTCAGCCCTGAAGCTCTCCAGCCACGTCCTGAAACAGACTCACTGGCACAGTCACATCTCCTTCCTCAGTGTCTGCCTACGGAACCAAATGATCCCACATGGACTCAGATTACATTCAGACCAACACAACTTTGATTATTCTCGGTCAAGTCGATGTAAGGAGGGAGGAAGTGTTGGGTATTCTAAAAGGCATTAAGGTGGACAAGTCCCAGGTCCGGATGGAATCTATCCCAGGTTACTGAGGGAAGCGAGAGAGGAAATAGCTGGGGTTTTAACAGATATCTTTGCAGCATCCTTGAACACAGGTGAGGTCCTGGAGGACAGGAGAATTGCTAATGTTGTTTAAGAATGAAAGTAGGGATAATTTGGGTAATTATAGACTGGTGAGCTGACATCAGTGGCAGGGAAGCTGCTGGAGAAGACACTAAGGGATAGGATATATACCCAATGGAAGAAAATAGGCAACATGATTTTGCGCGGGGAAGGTAATGTATTACAAACCAAAAAGAATTCTTTGAGCAAGTGACAAAGTTGATTGATGAGGGAAGAGCTGTAGATGTCATATACATGGACCTTAGTAAGGCATTTGTTAGGGTTCCCCATGGTCGGCTGATGGAAAAGGTGAAGGTGCATGGGGTCCAGGGTGTTCTAGCGAGATGGATAGAGAACTGGCTGGGCAGCAGGAGACAGAGAGTAGGAGTGGAAGGGAGCTTCTCAAATTGGAGCCCTGTGCCCAGTGGTGTCCCACAGGGATCTGTGCTGGGGCCACTGTTGTTTGTAATATACAGAAATGATCTGGAGGAAGGTGTAGGTTACCTCATTAGCAAGTTTGCAGATGACACTAAGATTGGTTGAGTAGCAGATAGTGAAAGGGACTGTCAGAGAATACAGCAGATTATAGATAGATTGGAGAGTCGGGCAGAGAAATGGCAGATAGAGTTCAATCCGGACAAATGTGAGGTGATACATTTTGGAAGATCCAATTCAAGAGAGAACAATACAGTAAATGGAAAAGTCCTGGGGAAAAGTACATAGAGATCTGGGTGTTCAGGTCCATTATTCGCTGAAGGTAGCAACACAGGTCAGTAGAGTGGTCAAGAAGGCATACAGCATGCTTTCCTTCATCAGATAGGGTATTGAGTACAAGTGTTGGCAGGTCATGTTAGAGTTATATAAGACTTTGGTTCAGCCACATTTGGAATACTGTGTACAGTTCTGGTCACCACATTACCAAAAGGATGTGGATGCTTTGGAGACGGTTCAGAGGAGGTTCACCAGGATGTTGCCTGGTATGGACGGTGCTGGCTATGGAGAGAGGTTGAGTAGATTAGGATTATTTTCATTAGAAAGATGAAGGTTGAAGGGGGACCTGATTGAGATCGACAAAATCATGAGAGGTATAGACAGGGTGGATAGCAAGAAGCTTTTTCCCAGAGTGGGGGACACAATTACTAGGGGTCATAGGTTCAAAGTGAGAGGGTAAATGTTTAGGGAGATATACGTGGAAAGTTCTCTATGCAGAGGGTGGAGGGTGCCTGGAACACATTGCCAGTGGAGGAGGTAGAGGCGGGAATGATAGTGTCATTTAAGGTGTATCTGGACAGATACATGGATGGGCAGGGAGCAGAGAGACACAGATCCTTAGAAACTAGATGATAGGTTTCGATAGAGGATCTGGATCAGCGCAAGCTTGGAGGGCTGAAGGGCCTGTTCCTGTGCTATAATGTTCTTTGGTCTTTTTGTTCTTTGAGCGAGGTGGGAATACAGTGGGGAGGGAATGCAGTGGGACTGAGGAGGGACTACAAGGGGAGTGACAGTGAAATGAAGTGGGAGTATTGTGGCCATTCGATGGGGGTGGGGATCACCCTTGGCTTTAGGGGATTGGGGGGGGAGGGGGGGGGGGGGCACGGATGGCTCAGCGAGAATCATGGATATTGACCAAACTGAACACAGGCCCAGGATCCCCGGCTAACTAACCCCATGTGAGTGAACCTTGACCCCTACTCGGGGCTGTGACCTCGCGTCCCACTCTTGTTACCTTCGAGAAGGGGGGCAGTTTGATCCTGGAACTAGAGCTGGACCTTTCCTTCCTTCGGTGCCTCCTGTGGAGAGCTTCCTTGTTCTTGTAGATGTCCAGGATGACCGGCTGGTCCTTTGCAGAACGTTGTATAGGATGGAAAGATTAAAAAACAATGGGCCTCTCCATTCACGGATTGCAATCATTATGTTTCTATCCTACAACCAATCCCAAACCAATCCCAAACCAATCCCAACCAATCCTAACCAATCCCAAACCAACCCTAACCAACCCTAACCAATCCTAACCGATCCCAAACCAATCCCAAACCAACCCTAACCAATCCCAAACCAACCCTAGCCAACCCTAACCAATCCCAAACCAATCCCAAACCAACCCTAACCAATACATCTACTACAAACCGACCGACTCCCACAGCTACCTGGACTACACCTCCTCCCACCCTGCCCCCTGTAAAAACGCCATCCCATTCTCCCAATTCCTTCGACTCCGCCGCATCTGCTCCCAGGAGGACCAGTTCCAAAAACGCACATCCCAGATGGCCTCCTTCTTCAAGGACCGCAATTTCCCCCCCGACGTGGTCGACGATGCCCTCCACCGCATCTCTTCCACTTCCCGCTCCTCCGCCCTTGAACCCCGCCCCTCCAACCGCCACCAGGACAGAACCCCACTGGTCCTCACCTACCACCCCACCAATCTCCATGTACAGCGCATCATCCACCATCATTTCCGCCACCTCCAAACGGACCCCACCATCAAGGATATATTTCCCTCCCCTCCCCTATCAGCATTCCGGAAAGACCACTCCCTCCGTGACTCCCTCGTCAGATCCACACCCCCCACCGACCCAACCTCCACTCCCGGCACCTTCCCCTGCAACCGCAGGAGGTGCAAGACATGTGCCCACACCTCCCCCCTCACCTCCCTCCAAGGCCCCACAGATTCACCTGCACCTCCACACACATCATCTATTGCATCCTCTGCACCCGATGTGGCCTCCTCTATATTGGGGAGACAGGCCGGCTACTTGCGGAGCGTTTCAGAGAACACCTCTGGGACACCCGGACCAACCAACCCAACCACCCTGTAGCTCACCATTTCAATTCCCCCTCCCACTCCACCAAGGATATGCAGGTCTTTGGACTCCTCCATCGTCAGACCACAACAAAACGACGGTTGGAGGAAGAACGCCTCATCTTCCGGCTAGGAACCCTCCAACCACAAGGGATGAACTCGGATTTCACCAGTTTCCTCATTTCCCCTCCCCCCACCCTGTCTCAGTCAAATCCATCAAATTCAGCACCGCCTTCCTAACCTGCAATCTTCTTCCTGACCTCTCCGCCCCCACCCCAGTCTGACCTATCACCCTCACCTTGACCTCTTTCCACCTATCACATTTCCGATGCCCCTCCCCCAAGTCCCTCCTCCCTACCTTTTATCTTAGCCTGCTGGACAAACTTTCCTCATTCCTGAAGAAGGGCTTATGCCCGAAACGTCGATTCTCCTGTTCCCTGGATGCTGCCTGACCTGCTGCGCTTTTCCAGCAACACATTTCCAATCCCAAACCAACCCTAACCAATCCCTAACCAATCCTAAACCAATCCCAAACCTGCTCCTCGGATGCTGGAAACCAGAGTCTAGTTTAGTGTGGTGCTGGAAAAGCACAGCAGGTCAGGCAGCATCCGAGGAGCAGGAAAATCCTGATGAAGGCCTTATGCCAGAAACGTCGATTCTCTTGCTCCTCGAATGCTGCCTGACCTGCTGTGGTTTCCTAACCAACCCTAACCAATCCCAAACTAACCTTAATCACCCCAACACCCCTACCACACCTAACTATCCCAAATGGACCTTAACCAACCTTAACCACTCCTAACCACCCCACCAATCGCAAACCACCCCTAACCAATCCCAAGCCAACCCTAACCCATTTCATTCTCTCCACCCGACTCCATTGAGGGATGCCTTTTGGGAGATGGGCAAACGGAGGGCATGTTGCTCGAATATGATATGACCCCTCTATCCAAACTAGGTCCACCCCATATCTCACTGCATGAAGTGGGGGAGGGGGAAGGTAAACACAGAAGGGAGAAACGGTGATTTTGTTTTTTTCACTCAATGAATATGGGACATCACTGGCTCAGCCCAGTATTTATTGCCCGTCCCTAGTTGCCCCTTGAGAAAGTGGGGGTGAGCTGCCTTCTTGACCCGCTGCAGTCCATGTGCTGTGGGTTGACCCACAATGCCCTTAGGGAGGGAATCCCAGGATTCTGACCCAGCGACACTGAAGGAATGGTGATATATTTCCAAGTCAGGATGGGGAGTTGCTTGGAGGGGAACTCGCAGGGGGTGGTGTTCCCATGTATCTGCTGCCCTTGTCCTTCTAAATGGAAGTGGTCATGGGTTTGGAAGGTGCAGCCTGAGGATCTTTGGGGTGGCCTGAGGGGCATTCCCTCAGCATTGATCCTCCAACACTGCAGCACTCCCTCAGCACAGACCCTCCAATAGTGCAGCACTCCCTCAGCATTGACCCTCCGACAGTGCAGCACTCCCTCAGCACTGACCCTCCGAAAGTGCAGCACTCCCTCAGCACTGACCCTCCGAAAGTGCAGCACTCCCTCAGCACTGACCCTGCGACTGTGCAACACTCCCTCAGCACTGACCCTCTGACAGTGCGGCACTCCCTCAGCCGTGACCCTCCGACAGTGCGGCACTCCCTCAGCACTGACCCTCTGACAGTGCGGCACTCCCTCAGCCGTGACCCTCCGACAGTGCGGCACTCCCTCAGCACTGACCCTCTGACAGTGCGGCACTCCCTCAGCCGTGACCCTCCGACAGTGCGGCACTCCCTCAGTAATGACCCTCCGACAGTGTGGCACTCCCTCAGTAATGACCCTCCGACAGTGTGGCACTCCCTCAGTAATGACCCTCTGACAGCGCGGCACTCCCTCAGCACTGACCGTCTGACAGCGCGGCACTCCCTCAGCACTGACCCTCTGACAGTGCGGCACTCCCTCAGCACTGACCCTCTGACAGTGCGGCACTCCCTCAGTACTGACCCTCTGATAGTGCGGCACTCCCTTAGTCCAGTTAGATTATATGCTTATGAATCAGGAGGGCAGTTTAAAACCACAATGTCCACATTCAGAGCTGAGTCCATCTGAATCCAGTGGAAATGTCTACCTGGACCCATGTGTTAACTGGAGATACCATAGATAATGACCATTCCCAGTCGCCAGGCTGTTGTATACCTTTTTTATCGCCTTCTTTTCCTTTTGCGTCTTAAATCGATTCGGCAACAAACCTGTCAGAAAGAGAGCAAATTAGAGCACGATGTTTCAGACAGTGAGATATCTAGTGCACTCCTGAATGCCTTCTGGGCTCAGACACCAGACAAAACAACTGCTTCCAGGAGAAGATAAACTTTGTGAGTAAACGTGTAAAGCAGGTGTACCGCTCTGGTCGCCACATTACTGAAAGGGTGTGGACGCTTTGGAGAGAGTGCAGAGAAGGTTTACGAGGATGTTGCCTGGTATGGAAGGTGCTAGCTATGAAGAGAGATTGAGTAGGTTAGGATTGTTTTCATTAGAAAAAAGGAGATTGAGGGGGGGACCTGATTGAGGTTTACAAAATCATGAAGGGTATAGACAGGGTGGATAGAGACAAGCTTTTTCCCAGGGTGAAGGATTCAATAACGAGAGGTCACGCTTTCAAGGTGAGAGGTGGAAAGTTTAAGGGGGATACACGTGGCAAGTACTTCACACAGAGGGTGGTGGGTGTTTGGAACACTGCCAGCAGGGGTGGTAGAGGCAGGCACGGTAGATTCATTTAAGATGTGTCTGGACAGATGCAGGAGTAGGTGGGGAGCAGAGGGATACAGCTGCTTAGGAATTGACCGACAGGTTGAGACAGTACATTTGGATTGGCTCAGGCCTGGAGGGCCGAAGGGCCTGTTCCTGGGCTGTACATTTTCTTTGTTCTTTGTTCTAATATCAAGATGGATGGCAAGAGCTTCTTTAGATGTTTAAAAAGCAAAATGAAGACAAAGTGGATGTAGGACTCATCGAGAGAGAGGCTGGAGAAATAACCATGGGGATGCAAAAAATGGTAAAGCGATAGAACGTTTTATATCAGTCCTCGTGGGAGAAGAATGAAATATCATTCCGCAGTGACTCAATAATCAAGGAAGGGCAGGAAATAAATACTACAACTATCACTTTGAGAAAAAGTGCTCGGGAAATTCCTGGGACTAAAGCTTGATATATGCCCCTCGACCTTATGCTTCCTTGGATATTCAAGGAAGTAACCATGGAGATAGTGAATGCACAGGTCGTGACCTTCCACGAATCCTTACATTCTGAACAAGTCAGAGAGGATTGGAAATGGTCAATGTAACATCTTTATTTAAAAAGGGAAGGTGCCAAAAACAGGTAACTCTAGGCTGGTTATCTTGTTAACACCAGTTATCTTGTTTTCCAGGTACTGGGAAATTGTTAGAGTCTGTTATTAAGGGATAATAGCAGATGATTTAGAAATATGTAATATTATCAAACAGGGGAAATGATGTCTGACGATTTGCTGGAATTCTTTGAAAAGAGACAAACATAACAGATAAGGGGGAAGCACTGGACGTAATATATTTGGATTTTTAGAATATGTTTGACAAAGATCAACACAAAATGCTATTTAGAGTTGTAGAGAGGTAAAGAATGAAAACAGACCCTTCGGTCCAACTCGTCCATGCCAACCAGATATCCCAACCCAATCTAGTTCCACCTACCAGCACCCGGCCCATATCCCTCCAAACCCTTCCTATTCATATACCCATCCAAATGCCTCTTAAATGTTGCAATTGTACCAGTCTCCACCACTTCCTCTGGCAGCTCATTCCATACACGTACCACCCTCTGTGTGAAAAAGTTGCCCCTTAGGTCTCTTTTATATCTTTCCCCACTCACCCTAAACCTATGCCCTCCAGTTCTGGACTCCCCCACCCCAAGGAAAAGACTTTGCCTCTTTGCCCTATCCATGCCCCTCATGATTTTATAAACCGCTATAAGGTCACCCTTCAGCCTCCGACGCTCCAGGGAAAACAGCCCCAGCCTGTTCAGCCTCTCCCTGTAGCTCAAATCCTCCAACCCTGGCAACATCCTTGTAAATCTTTTCTGAACCCTTTCAAGTTTCACAACATCTTTCTGATAGGTTGATGGAGACACTGGATATTACAAAGGCCCTGACAACATTCCAGCAATGGAACTGAAGAGTTGTGCTCCAGAACCTGCCGCTCCCCAAGCCGAGCTGTTCCAGTACAGTAACAAAGCTGGCATCTACCCGACAATGTGGAAAACTGCACAGGTATGTCCTGGACACAAAAAGCTGGACAAGTCCAACCCGGCCAATTCCCGCCCCCATCAGCCTCCTCTCGATCATCAGTAAAGTGATGGAAGGCAGCATCCACAGTGTTATCAAGCAGCACCTGCTCAGTGACCTGCCCAGTTTGGGCTCCCCCAGGGTCACTCAGCTCCTGACCTCATTCCAGCCTTGGGTCAAACATGGACAAAAGAGCTGAATTCCAGAGGGAAGGGGAGAGGGACAGCCCTTGACATCAAGGCTGCATTCAAGGAGCCCGGGCAAAACAGGAATCAATGAGTATCAGGGCAAACTCTCCGCTGGTTAGAGTCATACCTGACACATCGGAAGATGGTTGTGGTTGTTGGACGCCAGTCACCTCAGCTCCAGGACATCTCTGCAGGAGTTCCTCAAGATAATGTCCTAGGCCCAACCACCTTCAGCTGCTTCATCAATGACCTTCCCTCCACCATAAGGTCAGAAGTGGGGATGGTCACCGACGATTGCACAACATTCAGCACCATTCGCATCTTCTCAGATACTGAAGCAGTCTGTGTCCAAATACAGCAAGATCTGGACAATACTCAGGCTTGGGCTGACAAGTGGCAAGTAACATTCACGCCACACAAATGCCAGAATATGGCCATCACCAATAAGACACAATCTAACCACTGCTCCTTGACATTCAATGGTGTTACCATCACTGAATCTCCAGGTGTCAACATCCTGGGAGTTATCGTTGACCAGAAACTCAACTGAACTCACCACATAAACCCCGTGGCTACAAAAGCAGGTCAGAGGCTAGAATACTGCAGCGAGTAATTCCCCTCCTGACTCCCCAAAGCCTGTCCACCATCTATAAGGTACAAGTCCAGAGTGTGATGGAATCCTCCCCCCTTGCCTGGATGGGGGCAGCTCCAACAACACTCAAGAAGCTCAACACCATCCAAGGACAAAGCAGCCGCTTGATTGGCACCACATCCACAAACACCCCCTCCCTCCCCCACCGACACTCAGTAGCAGCAGTGTGTACTATCTACAAGATGTACTGCAGAAGATCCTCAGGCTACACCTTCCAAACCCATAACCACTTCCATCTAGAAGGACAAGGACAGCAGATACATGGGAACACCACCCCCTGTAAGTTCCCCTCCAAGCCACTCCCCATCCTGACTTGGAAATATATCGCCGTTCCTTCAATGTCACTGGGTCAAAATCCTGGAATTCACTCCCTAAGGGCATCGTGGGTCTACCCACAGCACATGGGCTGCAGCGGGTCAGGAAGGCAGCTCACCCTCACCTTCTCAAGGGGCAACTAGGGACAGGGCAGTAAATGCTGGGCCCAGCCAATGACGCCCACATCCCACACATGAATAAACAAAACAATTTTTTTTCTCAGACTGTAGTGAATGCAAGGAATTCTTGACTGAGGGAGCGTAGGTTCAGAATTACGAAACAGACTCGAAACATTAACTGCTTCTTTTCCCTCACCCCGATGCTGCCAGATCTGTTGAGTTTCTCCAGCATTTTCTGTGTTTGCTTCAGATTTCCATAATCTGCAATATTTTGCCTTGATTCGAGTGTATTTGAGAATTGTTATTGGTGGAGGGATAAATATTCTGTCCAACCAGGAGCAGTGCCCTGCTCTCACTAAAGGCATTGCTGCTGGTTCCAAACACACCCCAGGAGGGTGGCTCAGGTTTAGGGAAGTTAGTGCAGCACTCCCTCAGGATAGTAACTGGGGATAGGCACAGAGGGCAAACAGGGAGTGGGGCACCCTCAGGTGACTTTGGACCCTCCGTCTCCCTCACTGTGAGGGGTTGGGAGGAGTAGCTGTGCTATAGTGGTGGATGTTTTCCTCACCTCATACCAGGTTCTGCTGCTAACTGCTTCATACAGATTGATCCCTGTGATAGAAGCATAGAAAATAGGAGGAGGAGACCATTCGGCCCTTCGAACCTGCACTGTGGTCATGGCTGATCATGTCACCTCAGTATCCCATTCCCACTTTCTCTCCTTGATCCCTTTAGCTGCAAGGACCATGTTCAACTCCCTCTTGAAAGTACCTAATGAACTGACCCCAACCGCTTCCTGTGGGAGAGAATTCCACAGGTTCCCAACTCTCTGAGTGAAGAAATTCTTCCTCATCTCAGTCCTGAATGGTTTGCTCCTTATTCTTAAGACTGTGACCCCTAGTTCTGGCCTTTCCCCACATTGGGAACATTCTTCCCACACCTAGCCTGTCCAGTCCTACCAGGACTTTCTTTATGTTCCTATGAGATCTCCCCAATTCTTTTAAATTCCAGCGAATCCAAGCCCAGTCATATGTCAGCCCTGCCATCCCAGGAATCAGTCTGGTGAACCCTCGCGGGACTCCCTCAATGGTAAGCATGTCCTTCCTCAGACTAAGAGACCAAACTCACACACAGTTCTCAAGGTGTGGCTTCACCAAGACCCTGTATAAGACAATAGACAATAGACAATAGACAATAGGTGCAGGAGTAGGCCATTCAGCCCTTCGAGCCTGCACCACCATTCAATATAATCATGGCTGATCATTCCTAATCAGTATCCTGTTCCTGCCTTATCTCCATAACCCTTGATGCCACTATCTTTGAGAGCTCTATCCAACTCTTTCTTAAATGAATCCAGAGGGTGGGCCTCCACTGCCCTCTGGGGCAGAGCATTCCACACAGCCACCACTCTCTGGGTGAAGAAGTTTCTCCTGAGCTCTGTCCTAAAACAGCAAGATATCCTTACTCCAATGCCCCAATCCTCTCGCTATGAAGGCCAGCACGTCATTAGCATTCCTCGCTGCCTGCTGACCCTGCATACCACCCTTCAGTGACTGTTCCACTATGAAGCCCAGGTCTCATAGCACGTCACCTTTTCCTAAACTGCTACCATTTAGAGAATAGTCTGCCTTCCTGGTTTTGCCACCAAAGTGGATAACCTCACATTGATCCACATTATATTGCATTTGCCCACTCAGCCTGTCTGTCCAAGTCACCCTGCAGCCTCTTAGCATCCTCCTCCCAGCACACACTGCCACCCCGCTCAGTGTCACCTGCACATTTAGAGACATTGCATTCAATTCCTACATCCAAATCATTAATGTATCTTGTGAACAGCTGGGGTCCCAGCACTGAACCCTGCGGTAACCCGCTCGTCACTGCCAGCCACTCTGAAAAGGACCCCTTTTATTCCAACTCTCTGCTTCCTGTCTGCCAACCAGTTCTCTATCCATGTCAATACATGACCTCGATACCGTGAGCTTTAATGTTACTAACCTCTTGTATGGGACCCTACCCAAAAGCCTTTGGAAAGTGCAGATACACAGCATTCACTGGTTCCCCCTTGTCCACTCTACTGGTCACATCCTCAAAAGATTCTAGAAGGTTGATCAAACATGATTTCCTTTTAGTGAATCCACGTTGACGAGGACCGATTCTGTTTCCGTTTTCCAAATACTCAGTTATTACATCTTTAATAATTGACTGCAGCATTTTCCCCACCCCCGATGCCAGGCTAACCGGCCTATAATTCCCCATTTTCTCTCTCCCTCCTTTTTTTAAAGGGTGGGGTTACATTAGCGACCCTCAAGTCCATTGGAACTCTTACAGAGACTACAGAATGCTGGAAAACAATCTCCAGTACATTTGCTATTTTTAGAGCCACTTCCTTAAATCCTCTGGGATGCAGAGCAGCAGGTCCTGGGGACTTATCCAGTTTTAATCCCACCAACCTCCCCAATACCATTCCCTGACTAATCAGAATTTCCTTCATTAAAAAAAAAATGAAAGAACTGTGGATGCTGTAAATCAAGGTACCGAAACAGACGTTACTGGAAAAGCTCAGCAGGTCTGGCAGGATCTGTGAAGAAACATCATAGCCAAGGTTCCCTTCACTTCCTCTTTCATGTTTGATCCTCTGTCCCCAAGCATTTCCTGCAGGTTATTTGGGTCCTACGTAGTGAAGACAGATCCAAAGTATTTATTCAACTGGTCCGCCATTACTTTGTTGTTCATTAGGAGTTCACCTGATTCTAACTGGAAAGGGACTACTTTTGTTTTCATCAGTTTGTTTCTCTTCACAAATCTAGAAAGCTTTTGCAGTCAGTTCTTTTATGTTTTCCGCAAGGTTACCTTCATATTCTATTTTCCCCTTCTGAATTAAACCCCTTGTAGTCAGGCAGGAGGCTGGGAGAACACAGCAAGGCAGGCAGCATCAAGAGGTGGAGAAGTCAACTTTTCGGGTGTAACCCATCTTCAGGACTTGGGGGGGTGGCATGGGGGGGGGGAGGGAGCTGCAGATAAAGGGGGTGGGGGGGCAGGGTGGTGAGGTGGGGATAGGTGAAGACAGGTAGAGGGTGCGACCTGGTTGGTCAATGAGAGGAATGAATCCAATTAGTGGCAGGGAGGAGTGGAAGGAAGGGGGAGGGGCTGGGAAGGGAGTTGGGGGATGGGAATGGAGGTTATTTGAAACTGGAGAACTCAATGTTGTGTCCTCCGGGCTGTAGGCTGCCCAGGTGGAAGATGAGGTGTTGTTCCTCCAATTTACGCTGTGGTTCGTTGTGGCGATGGAGGAGGTTGAGGATGGTCCTGTTGGAGAGGGAGTGGGAAGGGGAATTGAAATGGGCGGTGACTGGGAGGTCTGGTCGGCTCCTGTGGGCCCGGCTGAGATACTCGGTGAACCGTTCCCTAAGTTTACGTTCGGTCTCCCCGATGTAGAGAAGACCACATGGGGAGCACCTGATGCAGTAAACTCGGTTGGAGGAGAGGCAGGGGATCCTCTGTCTCCCCTGGAAGGAGTGTTTGGAGGTGAGGGGGCAGGTTTTCCATTATTTCCGGTTGCAGGGGAAGGTACCTTGGGTTTTTGTGGTGGGGGGGGGGGGTGGGGGAGTTGCTGGGAAGAGTGGAGTGATGAGAAAGATAATGGTCCTTGCAGAAGCCATACCCTTTGTCCTCCTCCGCTGAATTTTAAATTGCTCCCAGTCCTTGGGTTTGCTGCTTTTTCTGGCCAATTTATACACCCGATTTCCCTCGTATTACATATTGATCCAATCTTGCTGCATCATCTGACTATCAAGATGTGGAAAGGGGCGTCTTTTCAGTGCAGGCCATTCGTACCTCTTCTGGATATCTCGATGCTAGCTGCTGTGGACAGAGCTGTCTGAGCCATAGCCCGTAGGTGCTGAACCACAACAGCCCCGCGGCTGGAGTGCAACCTCTTCCTCATGTCATCCACGGAGGTGGCTATGCTCTGACTGTCCAGGCTGTTCTCCATCTCCTCCTCCACCGTCACCACCTCCTAACCAACAAGAAAGAGGACCATCGAGAGATAAAGGTATTCCAACGCCCGCGAGCAATGACACAAATCCAGAGAAGTAAGGAGGGAAAGAGGAAGAGGAAGGAACGAAGGAATAGAGGGAACGAAGGTAACAGGGAAGGAAGGAGGGGGTTGGGGAGGAGGAGACCAAGGTTTGTATTTCCCTGGCCTTTCACAGCCAATGGCAGGCAACACAGCAGCCAATGGGTGCACAGGAAGATCCCACAAAGGGCCATTTGAGAAAAGACTCATTTTCTAATTAGCTTCAGTGAATCCTGGGGCCGCAGTGAGGGGCGCGGGGAGTGCATTAAGGATTTTGCAGCGTGTGAAATGGGTACAGGGCAAGTGTTTAGGGTGTGGACTCTCCTGCCCGGAACGTTGGTGAGGGGTAAGGTTCAACTGAGGCATTCAAGAGGATGATTATTGGGATGGAAATGGTAAGCAGGGAAATGGAGAAAAGGGAGGAGACTGGAGCTAGGTCAGAGAACTGGTGCAGACATGACGGGCCGAATGGCATTGTACCAGATTCTGTGATTCTGTGAGGAGGTGAAGAACCATTGGGGGCAGAGGCCAAGTGGAGTTGGTAATGGGGCAGCCTGGCCTTGCTGAGACAGGAGTGAGAACTTTGGGAATGACAGTGAGCAGCGTTGCTGGGGGAGTTCCAGCTGGGTTCAGCCTTTCAAGAGACAACAGACCCTTCGGTCCAACCCGTCCATGCCGACCAGATATCCCAACCCAATCTAGTCCCACCTGCCAGCACCCGGCCCATATCCCTCCAAACCCTTCCTATTCATATACCCATCCAAATGCCTCTTAAATGCTGCAATTGTACCAGCCTCCACCACATCCTCTGGCAGCTCATTCCATACACGTACCACCCTCTGTGTGAAAACGTTGCCCCTCAGGTCTCTTTTATATCTTTCCCCTCTCACCCTAAACCTATGCCCTCTAGTTCTGGACTCCCCCCCCCCAGGGAAAAGACTTTGTCTATTTACCCTATCCATGCCCCCCATGATTTTGTAAACCTCTATAAGGTCACCCCTCAGCCTCCGACACTCCAGGGAAAACAGCCCCAACCTGTTCAGCCTCTCCCTGTAGCTCAAACCCTCCAACCCTGGCAACATCCTTGTAAATCAGCCCCGTCAGTATTGAAATACTTCACACTGCGTAATGAAATTTAGACTTGCACTCCCCTCCTGACTCCCCAAAGCCTGTCCACCATCTACAGACACAAGGCCAGAGTGTGATGGAATACTCCCCACTTGCCTGGATGGGGGCAGCTCTAATAATACTCAAGAATTAGAGATGCTGGTGTTGGACTGGGGTGGACAAAGTTAAAGATCACACAACACCAGGTTATAGTCCAACAGGTTTAGTTGGAAGCACTAGCTTTCGGAGCACCACAACCACCTGATGAAGGAGCAGCGCTCCGAAAGCTAGTGCTTCCAATTAAACCTGTTGGACTATAACCTGGTGTTGTGTGATCTTTAACTTAATATTCAAGAAGCTTGACACCATCCAGGACAAAGCAGCCGCTTGATTGGCACCACATCCACAAACACCCACTCCCTCCCCCACCGACGCTCAGTAGCAGCAGTGTGTACTATCTACAAGATGCACTGCAGAAACTCACCACAGACCATCAGACAGCACCTTCCAAACCCACAACCACTTCCATCTAGAAGGACAAGGGCAGCAGGTTCATGGGAACACCATCCCCTGCAAGACCCCCAGGTCAAAATCCTGGAGGTCCCTCCTCCCTCAGGGCGTTGTGGGTCTACCTACAGCACATGGACTGCAGCGGGTCAGGAAGGCAGCTCACCCCCACCTTCTCAAGGGGCAAATAGGGCCAGGCAATAAATGCTGGTTCGATTTCAGCCTCGGGCGAGTGTCTGTGTGGAGGTTACACGTTCTCCCCGTGTCAGCGTGGGTTTCCTCCGGGTGCTCCAGCTTCCTCCCACAGTTGTGGAGGTCAAGGTAGATTGAACATGGGAAATGCAGGGTGATGGGAATAGGTAGCTGGGTGGGATGCTCTTCAGAGGGTCAGTGTGAATTTGATGGGCCGAATGGTCTGATTCTATACTGCAGGGATTCTACAGACATCCTCATCCTGTGGACGAACACAATTAAGTTGACCTGCAAGACATTAACATCTGGGGTTTCCTGCCCATCACGAATGGCTTGATTTTCTGATGATCACACACTGGTCAGTGTCCACATCACAGAATTGGCCCAACTCTGTATGAGGCCATTCAGCCCATCCTCCCTGTGTCAGCTCTTGGAATGAGCATCTCACCTTGTGCCATTCTCCTGTGTCCTCCCCATAGCCCTGGTGATTTCTCCATCACAGAAATGCTATTCTCTCTTGAAAGCCTCGAGTGAACCTGCCACACTCAGACCTGAACCACCAGCTACTCCAATAAAAACACTATCCTTCATGTTGTCTTTGCTGCTTCAGCCAATCACTTCAATCTCCATCCTCTGACTCTCCATACGCCCACCAAGCGGAACTCTGTCCAAACCCCTCCTGATTCCGAACATCTCGGTAAATCTGCAATAACCTTCCTCCTGTCCATGTGGGAGACCGACAGCTGTTTAACTGAGATGAGGAAAGAAGAGAGGAGGCAAACGAGAACAGTAATTGCAGACTGGTTGGGCTGAATGGCCTGCTTCTGTGCTGCATATCTGATGTAATCCCGGAGCGTGCCTTAATCATTCTGAATTCAACAGGGACATGGAGAATAATGTGACCAGCAGTCAGCAGCTGGGTGGTCCCCGGCAAAAGGAATGGGCTCACAGGCACTGGGCACTCACCACTACACACACACACCCACACACACAGACACAAGCACAGATACACTGGGCATTCACCACCCATACACACACACACACACACACAACCAACGTAAGTCAACTGGACCAGATAACATCCCTTTCAGAGTGTTCAGAAGATTTGGTGCTGGAAAAGCACAGCAGGTCATAGAGGAGGAGGAGAATCAACATATTGAGCTTGTGCCCGATGAAGGGCTTGTGCCCGAAACATCGATTCTCCTGCTCCTTGGATGCTGCCTGACTTGCTATGCTTTTCCAGCACCACACTGTCGACTCAAATCTCCAGCATCTGTGGTCCTCACTCTCTCCCTACTCAGAGGATGCTCTGACGTGCTGGCTGATGTTCTCACTGACGTCTTTAACATCTCCCTGAGCTGCGCCGTAGTTCCAAGGTGCTTCAAGGCCGCTACCATCGTCCCCGTGCTGAAGTCTTCAGTGTCCTGTCCCAACGACTACTGCCCCGTTATGCGAACACCCACGTGTTTTGAGAGGCTCGTGATGAGGCATATTAAGACCCTGCTGCCCCCTTCATTTGGACACCCTGCAGTTCATGTATCGACCCAACCGCTCAACAGATGATGCCATTTCCCTCACCCTCCATCTGGCCCTCACCCACCTGGAGAAGAAGGACACCCATATCAGATTACTGTTCAGAGACTTCAGTTCTGCATTCAACACTACCATTCCTCAGCATCTGATTGGAGTCCTGAGTCTGCTGGCCCTATATTCCTCCCTTTGTAACTGGATCCTGGGCTTCCTGACTGGGAGCCCTCAGTCAGTGCGGATTGGGAACATCATCTCCAACGCCATGACAGTGAGCATGGGGGGATCCCCCAGGGCTGTGTGTTCAGTCCACTGCTGTTCACCCTGCTGACACACGACTGGGCAGCGAGGCACAGCACGAATCATATCATTAAGTTCGCTAATATTACAACTGTAGTGCGCATCAATGGCAGGAACAATGAGTCAGCACATAGAGAGGAGATGCAGCAGCTAACGGACTGATGCAGAGCTAACAACCTGTCTCTGAATGTGGACAAAACAAAAGAGATGGTTGTTGACTTCAGGAGGGCACGCAGCGACCACTCTCCGCTGGACATCGACTGCTCTGCCGTGGAGAAGGTGAAGAGCACCAACTTTCTTGGCGTCCACCTGCTGGAGAATCTCACCTGGTTCCTCAACACCAGCTCCATAGCCAAGAAAGCCCAGCAGTGTCTCTACTTTCTGTGTAGGTTGAGGAAAGCCCACCTCCCACCACCACAACCCCCCTCCCATACTCACCACTTTCTACAGACGGTTCATTAAGAGTACCCTGAGCTGCTGCTTCACTGCATGGTTCAGCAAGTGCACCATCTTGGATCGTAAAACCCTACAATGGATAGTGGGGACAGTGAGAGGATCATCGGGGTCTCTCTCCCCTTCATTACGGACATTTACACTACACGCTGCATCCAAAAGGCTAAGAGCATTGTAGGAGACCCCACACACCCCTCTGTCGAACTCTTCTCCCTCCTGCCATCTGGCAGATGATACTGGAGCATTCGGTCACTCACGGCCAGACTGTTGCAACAGTTTCTTCTCCCCAGGCCATCAGGCTCCTTAACACAGCATGAGCAGGCTCTATTCCTGCTGCTAGAAAAATGTCTATTATTCATCATTCTTCTATTACACTGTAAGCTGGATATTTTGCATTTCTTATGCACTTTATGGCGTGTACGAGTGTGTAGTTTGTGCTGTTCTTATAGCACCCTCGGTCCTGGAGGAACACTGTCTGGTGTTTACTGTATCAGCTACATATGGCAGAAATGACAAATAAAACTTACTGTACTCTCCTCACACACACGCTCATACTCTCACTCACACACACACACTTACACTCACTCTCATACACACACACACTCCATACACACACACACTTTCTCTCTCACACTCACACGCACACTTTCTCTCATGCTCTCACCTGCACATTCTCAGACACTGACAATCACTCTCTCACACACAGTCTCTCTATACACACACATGCACTCTCTCTCTCTCCCTCTCTCTCACACACACAAAGACAAAGTCTCTTCTCTGCAGTGGGGGGAATTGAGAGAGTCCAGAATGAGAGGGCATAGGTTTAGGGTGAGAGGGATATAGAAGAGACTTAAGAGGCAACTTTTTCACGCAAAGGGTGGTACGTGTATAGAATGAACTGCCAGAGTAAGTGGTGGAGGCTGGTACAATTGCAACATTTAAAAGGCATTTGGATGGGTATATGAATAGGAAGGGTTTGGAGGGATATGGGCCGGGTGCTGGTATGTGGGACTAGATTGGGTTGGGATATCTGGTCAGCATGGACGAGTTGGACCGAAGGGTCTTGTTTCTGTGCTATACATTTCTATGACTCACACTCTCTCACACACACACACACTCACACACACAGATAGACATACACAGACACAGGAGAGAGTGAGGACTGCAGATGCTGGAGATCAGAGTGGAGAATGTGGTGCTGGA
>NW_028270152.1:5969510-6004510 GCF_037043375.1 Chiloscyllium plagiosum
CCTCCCACACACATAGACACTGTCGCTCACACACACACGCAGCCACCACACACACTCCTCTCTCACACACATATAATACACACTGTCCCTCACACACACAGATACACACTGTCCCTCACACACACACGCACACACACACAGACACTGGTCGCTCACACACACACGCAGACACACACAGATACACTCCCTCTCACACACATAGATACACACTGTCCTCACACACACACACACAGACACTCCCTCTCTCACACACATAGACACACACTGTCCCTCATACACACTCACACACATAGACACTGTCGCTCACACACACACAGACACACACACACTCCCTCTCTCACACACATAGATACACACAGTCGCTCACACACGCCCGCACCACATACTCCCTCTCTCACACACATAGACACACACTGTCCCTCACACACACTCACACACACACACAGCAGCCAATGACAGTGGGGGCTGGTGTGCAGCATTGAGACAATGACTGGAATCCCACTCACTCATCACTCGCTCACTCAGCCACTCACCGGAATTTGAATGACAGAATTCTCTCTCTGTGACACTTCAACATGGAAGGAAAACAGGAGAGTCCCCGAGGGCTGGTCTCGAGGGCTCGGAGCTCACGCACCGTAGCAACTCCTCACATGAATGCAGCTTCGCACGATGGGCTGTGAGACAAACATGGGAGGGGTCACTGTAATATCACTCCAACAACCCTGACTCAACCCGACAGAACCTGCCCCAATCCCCATCACCACTCACAGTGAGGAGACCAGGTCCCATACTGCACACAGTCCACACATGGACTGCACGGTGTTAAAGACAGAATAAAGCTGTCTCTACACTGTCCCCCATCAAACACTCCCAGGAGAGTCATAACCTTCAAGTTACAGCATGTTTTGTGAGTGGGAAATCATGTCTCATGAAGTTGATTGAGTTTTTCGAAGAAGTAACAAAGAGGATTGATGAGGGCAGAGCAGTAGATGTGATC
The DNA here is from genome assembly GCF_037043375.1 of Chiloscyllium plagiosum. Lineage (NCBI taxonomy): Eukaryota > Metazoa > Chordata > Chondrichthyes > Orectolobiformes > Hemiscylliidae > Chiloscyllium > Chiloscyllium plagiosum. The sequence continues at coordinate 5,970,508 of NW_028270152.1, forward strand.
TATATGGACTTCAGTAAGGCGTTTCAACAAGGTTCCCCATGGGAGACTGGGTTAGCAAGATTAGATCTCATGGAATACAGGGAGAACTAGCCATTTGGATACAGAACTGGCTCAAAGGTAGAAGACAGAGGGTAGTTGTGGAGGGTTGCTTTTCAGACTGTGGAGTCCACAAGGATAGTGCTGGGTCCACTACTTTTCATCATTTATATAAATGATTTGGATGCGAGCATAAGAGGTACAGTTAGTAAGTTTGCAGCTGACAACAAAATTAGAGGTATCGTGACAGTGAAGAAGGTTACCTCAGATTACAACAGGATCTTGATCAGATGGGCCAATGGGCTGAGAAGTGGCAGATGGAGTTTAATTTAGATAAATGTGAGGTGCTGCATTTTGGGAAAGCAAATCTCACAGGTAGACAAGATAGGGAAGAAGGTGTTTGGTATGCTTTCCTTTATTGGTCAGAGTATTGAGTGCAGGAGTTGGGAGGTCATGTTGCGGCTGTATAGGACATTGGTTAGGCTGCTGTGGATATTGCGTGCATTTCTGGTCTCCCTCCTATCGGAAAGATGTTGTGAAACTCGAAAGGGTTCAGAAAAGATTTACAAGGATGTTGCCAGGGTTAGAGGATTTGAGTGAAAGAGAGAGGCTGAACAGGTTGGGGCTGTTTTCCCTGGAGTGTCAGAGGCTGACGGGTGACCTTAGAGAGGTTTATAAAAACATGAGGGGCATGGATAGGATAAATAGACAAAGTCGTTTCCCTGGGTGGGGGAGTCCAGAACTAGAGGGCATAGGTTTAGGGTGAGAAGGGAAAGATATAAAAGAGACCTAAGGGGCAACTTTTTCACTCAGAGGGTGGTGCGTGTATGGAATGAGCTGCCAGAGGATGTGGTGGAGGCTGGTACAATTACATCTTTTCAAAGGCATCTGGATGGGTATATGAATAGGAAGGGTTTGGAGGGATATGGGCCGGGGTGCTGGCAGGTGGACTAGATTGGGTTGGGATATCTGGTCGGCATGGACGGGTTGGACCGAAGGGTCTGTTTCCGTGCTGTACATCTCTATGACTCTTTGATAAGAATTGGAGGGTCGGTGTGGATCTGTTGGGCCAAATGGTCTGTTTCCATCCTGTAGGGGAATCTAATGTAGAAAAAGGAGGAGGAGAAGGACATTTGCCCCTTCCTGTCTTGCTGTACTGTTCAGTACCATCGCTTCTTATTAAAACTCTGTCTGATAGCAAATCCCCATCATCTGAGAAAAAAAACAAATCACCGTGGATGTTAGAAATCTGAGACAAACGCAGAGAATGCAGGAGGAACTCTGCAGATCTGGCAGTGCCTGTGGAGAGAGAAACACAGTTCGTGCTCCGAGTCTGGTGTGACTTCTTCAGAACTCAACTCTGGCAAAGGGTCACAGGACCGGAAATGTTAACTCTATTTCTCTCTCCACAGGTGCTGGCAAACCTGCTGAGTTTCTCCAGCATTCTCTGTTAATCCCTTTGCCCTTAACTCCCTCCGAATTCAAAAAACTCTCAATCTCAGCCTGGAATATACTCAGCAAGAGATGGTTCACTGCCCTGGAGTAGAGATTTCAAAAACTCCTCATCTCATTCCTCCACAACCTGGAACAATGATCCCTCGCTCTTGACTTTCCATTTGGGAAGATAATCTTATTAATATTTCCACTGTCCAGCCTTCTGAATATCAGATGCACCTCAGTAAGAACTTGTCTCCTTCCAAACTTCTGTTCAATCTTTCCTCATTAGAGAACCCAATTTAATGGGAAGTTGATCATCAAATAAAGAGTCACGGAGCTCCTTCTAAACCTGGAAGGGGTGAGGTGAAGAGTTGAATGAGAGGAGACTTTATTGAAACAGACAATGTCCTTGGGCGATTTGACAGGGTCGATACAGCAAGACTGTTTCCCCATGTGGGGGAGTCAGGGACCAGAGGGGCATCATCTCAGAGTAAGGGGTCACACATTGAAGACAGAGATGAGGAGGAATTCCTTCCCTCCGAGGGGAGTGAATCTGTGGAATTCTTTCCCACAGAGGGCTGGGTCATTCAGGATATTTAAGGCTGAGACAGACAGGTTGTTCACCAGGAAGGGGATCGAGGGTTATGAGGGAGAGGCAGGAAGGTGGAGTTGAGGATGATCAGAGCAGCCATGATATCTCTGAATAGCAGAGTTGACTAGAAGGCGGAATGGATTAGCATTAGATTTAACCCTAATCCTGACTCAACTTCCTCTCCAATTTACTCAGGTCCTTATGAGAATTTCAGAACTGAGACTGATAGTTTGTCAGTGATCAAAGGGTGAAAGAGGGCGATGCTGGAAAAGCACAGCAGGTCAGGCAGCATCCAAGGAGCAGGAGAGTCGAGCATAAACCCTTTGTCAGGGCATTCCTAATGAAGGGCTTATGCTCAAAACTTTGACTCTCCTGCTCCTTGGATGCTGCCTGACCTGCTGTGCTTTTCCAGCCCTCACTTTTTCCTCGTGAAGAAAGGGTGTTAAGTTTAGGAATGGAAATGAGTGACCACGATGATTAAAATGTGAATTATTGTTTGTCAAATTCCCATTGTGTGATATAATCAATTGAGCTTTCATGGACTGAATTGATTTTAAAACAGGGATCAAAATCCCAACATAAACCAGCAACAGCCCCTGACCATACAGGTTTCATGAAACCAGCACAGATTAAACGAAAGAGGGAAGAATTAAAACTTCATCCAGAATCAAGGAAATCAGTCAGCTCCTCCTTGAATGGGGTGAAAAGGAAGGATAGGTCCCTGGAAAGACCCTCATCTACTTTTTTTGATATATACCTTTACAAGAATACCTGCCAGTTGGAGATTAAAACAACACCTGTGTATCTCAAGTGTGGAGACAATGAACTCTGACATGGAAATACAGGAACAGGTTGATATTTCACCAGATTGTGGCAGAGGACAGAGATTAAACTAAAGTTGGAGCACTGAACTCCAGCTGCAAAGCCTCTCTCTCTCTGTCTCTCAAAAATAAAACTATCTGGTGTCAAAGAGACATCAGAACGCTGAGAACTCAAATGCTAACTACAATACTCGCGGCTGTTGAAAACAGCAACTAGGTAAGGACAGTCTCAGGTTAAAACCATGGTTACTCAAAAGACTCTAAGCCTTAGGTTATTTTATCTTCTGTTTTTTCTTGCACACTATCCCCATTTTAACTCTGTGTGTCTGTGGTGTCTGTAAGGCGAGAGAGAGAGAGAGAGAGAGAGAGAAGGAATGAGAGAGGCTCCTGAGATCCACATGCTTGACTTTATTCCTTTCCTTGGAATTAGAGGGGAATAAACTTGCTGTTTTAATTGAAGAACACCTTGTGATTGGCTCCTGACTGCTACACTAGAAACCAGGTGAATACATTTTAAATGGAGCGTGGTGTAACCTTGTGTGAGAGAGATCTTGGGTCTTTATGGCAACTGACAGGAGGGGAGTCAGTTCAGCCCTTCCTCACTCGGTTATTACAGAATTTAGCTGTTGCTAATCCGTGATCTCATTGGATGGAGGAACACTGTCGATGGGCTGAATGGCTTCCTCCTGCCACTCGAAATGATAATGTGAGATTTGTTGTTGTATCAAGAGTGAAATGCCCAGGCTCTGCCAAGGGTAAAGCAGCCTTGATTAAAAACAACTAAAAACAATACCAGCCTGTGCCCAGCTCTCACAGAACGGGCCAAAAACAATGTACAGACACCTCAGCAGAGAGAGGATTTACACAGGGCATCCCGGGTATATTGTAAGGGGCACTTACTGCCTACCTTCCTCCCAGTCCGTGTCAAGTCCTGATGTGAGGTGACAGATCTCCAACGACAGAACAGAGCTGGCTGGGGAATTGTACATTGCAGTGGAAGCTGGGGTATACCCTTTCAACACCTGAAAGACAAAATGGTTCCGGCCTCAGTAAGTTGGAGACAGTGAGGGCTGCAGATGCTGGAGATCAGAGTCGAGAGTGTGGGGCTGGAAAAGCACAGCAGGTCAGGCAGCATCCGAGGAGTAGGCTGAACAGGCTGGGGCTGTTTTCCCTGGAGCGTCGGAGGCTAAGACGTTACCTTATAGAGGTTTACAAAATTATGAGGGCCATGGATAGGATAAATAGACAAAGTCTTTTCCTTGAGGTGGGGGAGTCCAGAACTAGAGGGGCATAGGTTTAGGGCGAAAGGTGAAAGATATAAAAGAGACCTAAGAGGCAACATTTTCACACAGAGGGTGGTACGTGTATGGAATGAGCTGCCAGAGGAAGTGGTGGAGACTGGTACAATTGCAACATTTAAGAGGCATTTGGATGGGTATATGAATAGGAAGGGATTGGAGGGATGTGGGCTGGGTGCTGGCAGGTGGGACTAGATTGGGTTGGGATATCTGGTCGGCATGGACGGGTTGGACCGAAGGGTCTGTTTCCGTGCTGTACATCTCTGTGGCTGTATGAATAGGAAAATCGACATTTCAGACAAAAGCTGGGAGCCTCAGGGGTGGAGAGATAAATGGGAGGGGTGTGGGGCTGGGGGGGGGGAAGATAGCTGAGCGTGTGATAGGTGGATGGAGGTGGGGGTAAAGGTGATAGGTCGGAGGGGAGGGTGGAGTGGATAGGTGGGAAGGGAGATTGACAGGTAGGACAGGTCATGAGGGCAGTGCTGAGCTGGAAGGTTGGAACTGGGGTAAGGTGGGGGGGAGGGGAAATGAGGAAACAGGTGAAGTCCACATTGATGCCCTGGGGTTGGAGTGTTCCGAGGCAGAAGATGAGGTGTTCTTCCCCCTCAGCGCCCCCCCCCCCCCCATTTATCTCTCCACCCCGAGGCTCCCAGCCTCATTCCTGATGAAGGGCTTTCTCTTGACTCTCCTGCTCCTTGGATGTTGCCTGACCTTTTTCAGCAACACACTCTCGACTGATCTTCAGCATCTGCAGTCCTCACTTTCACCCGTTTCAGAGGGTAGGTGAGAGTCAACCGCGTGGCTGCGGGTCTGGAGTCACATGTAGGCCAGACCAGGTAAGGACGGCAGACCATTTTGCTCGATTTCTGATTTATTTTTAACTGAATTTAAATTCCACTGGCTTCCATAGTGGGAATTATAGCCATGACCTCAAAGCGTTCGGTCTTCCTAAATTAAGAAGGAGATACCACAGAAGGGAATATTCTTCAAACCTCCCCAACTAACTTCAACTGTAGGTCAAGGAAGACCTTAAGATGAAGATGCAGTCCAGGCCAGGCTGCAGTTGGATGGCGTTTAATTTGATTTGATGTGATTTATTGTAGTCACGTGTGCCGAAGTACAGTGAAAAGCTTTGGTTTGCACACAGGACAGGCTGATATCTATCTACCTTTAGCACAGTCAGCCTGTAGCACTGTGAGGCTGCCCTAGGGACCATTGACAGCAATCATAGAGTCATCCAGCATGGAAACAGACCCTTCAGCCCAACCAGTCCATGCTGACCATAAATCCCAAACAAAACTAGTCCCACCTGCCTGCTCCTGACCTATATCCCTCCAAGGCAAAAGTGAGGACTGCAGATGCTGGAGATCAGAGTCTAGATTAGAGTGGCACTGGACAAGCACAGCAGGTCAGGCAGCATCCGAGGAGCAGGAAAATCGACATTTCGGGCAAAAGCCCTTCATCAGGAATAAATTTTCCTGCTCCTTTGATGTTGCCTGACCTGCTGTGCTTTTCCAGCATCACTCTAATCTGTATCCCTCCAAACCTTTCCTATTCATGCACTTATCAAAATGTCTTTTAAATGTTGTAACTGTTCCCAGGGCCACCACTTCCTCTGAAGGCTCGTTTCACACACAAACCACCTGCTGTGTTAAAAGAAATTACCCCTCACGTCTTTTTAAAATCTTTCTCATCTCATCTGAAAAATATGCGCCTAGCGTTGAAATTCCCCATCCTGGGGAAAAGACATTAACTCTCTCCAGCCATTGACTTTCCAGTTTCTAAGAGTTCCTAAATTGAGTTTTGGAGGCAGCGTTGACAATATCAGAGATCTGCCAGTCAGAAGCCTTAGTGGGTAGGTCTGTTTGGAAGTTTAATAAAAATGTGTTGCCAAGCTGCAGAGGTCAGAGTTTTAGCTTTCCAAAACAAACACAGAAAATTCTGTTAAAGTTCAGCCTGGTATGAATGTTCTTCAGATCTCCTTCCCAGTGAACTCTGTTTCTGTCTCCACTGGTGCTGCCAGACTTGCAGAGTTTCACCGACATTGTCTGTGTTTGTTTCTGGTTTCCAGCATCCGCACTATTTTGCTTTTGAAGCTCCCAAGCTCTCCCGACCTCACAGACTCTTCACCTCTGCCTTCAGGAGTGGATCGGTGCTGGTGGGCCGTGTCTCTCTTTTAATTTATCCAGAGTGGTATCAGTCACAGAAACTCAGGAAATTGACATCTGCTCTGCTGCTGGCTCTCACAGTAACATATGTCAGAGTTTGTTTCAGAATTGGCGGAGAATTCGTGAGAAAGTTCAGAAAGAGCGAGCTTTGGGGGAAGCTGTTAATGGGCATAAACAATTTCTACTCACATGTCCTGCCTAAGAAAGAAGAATATTAGAATAATAACGAAAAGGAACAAAAATAGGTAATTTCACTCTTTCATCTTGTTCTCTCATTTTGTTGGAATGTAGCTGATCTTCCACCTTAGAGCCCCACACTCCTTGCTTTCCTCCTTGTACAACAATCTACTGATCTCACCCTTGATATGGGTATCCTAATCATTAAAATTTATCATACAGGTGAAGCAAACATTAGAAAGGAAATATGGTGTTTCATTGGACTTGATTTGATTTACTGTACTCACATGTCCCTGAGTACAGTGAAAAGCTTTGTTTTGTGAGCAGTACAGGCAGGTCATAGCAGACAGGCACATACAGATCCTAGGGTGCTGAGACAGAGCGAGGTGTACAGGGTTACAGCTGTACACGAGGGGCACAAAGCATGAAGTTAGAGAGGTCCGTTCATCAGTCTAATAACAGGGGGGAAGAAGCTGTTCCTGAACCTGTTGGTGCGTGTGTTCCGGGTTCTGTACCGTCTGCCGGACGGAGGAGGTTGTAGGAGAGCATTCCCCGGGGGGGGAGGGGTCTTTGATGACATCGGCAGCCTTTCCGCGGCAGTGAGCCGTGTAAATGGAGCCCGTGGATGGGAGGGTGGTTTCGGTGATGGGCTGGGCTGTGCACACCACCCTCTGTAGTTTCTTACAGTCCTGGGCAGAGCAGATACTGTACCAGGCCGTAATGTACCTGGGCTGTATGCTGTCAATGGGGCAGTTGGTGAGGGTCCTTGTCGACATGCTGAATGTCCTGAGCCTCCTGAGGAAGCAGAGGTGTTGTTGTGCCTTCTTGACCGTCGCACCTACATGGGAACTCCAGGACAGCTTGTTGGTTGTCATTGGTGTTTGATGTTGGTGTTTGTTTCCCGTGGAATTGCAGCAGTTGTACAAACACTTGTTGAAACCTCACCTGGAGTATCGTATACAAGGAGATCCCTGAGGTGGCTGGCCTGTTTTATGAGGAGAGATTGAGGAAACAGGTTTGACTCATAAAATTCTCACAGGGTGTGACAGGATGGATGGAGATAGGACGTGTCTCCTGAATGGTGAATCGAGAAACAAGGAACGTAATCTCAGAATAAGCAGCAGTTGCAAGAACATCAGAACCAGGGACAGGAGTAGGCCATCCGGCCCATCGAGCCTGCCCCTGCCATTCAATAAGATCATGGCTGACCTTTTCATGGACTCGGCTCCACTTACCCCCCCCCCACCGTATTCCTTAATTCCTTTACTGTCCAAAAGTATATCTTTATTCAATGATGAAGCTTCAACTGCTTCATTGGGCAGGGGCTTCCAGAGATTCACAACCCTCTGGGTGAAGGAGTTACTCCCCAACTCAGTCCGAAATTATCTCCCCCTTATTCGGAGGCTATGCTCCCTGTTTCCAGTTTCACCCACCCATGGAAACAACCTCCCTGCTTCTCTCTGATCTTTTCCCTTCATAATTTTATATGTTTCTCTCAGATTCCCGCTCCCCCCACCCCCATTCTTCAACTCAGTCTCTCCTCATAAGCCAACCCCCTCAACTCCAGAACCAACCTAGTGACCCCCCTCTGCACCCCATCCAGAGCCAGTACATCCTTTCTCAAGTAGGGAGACCAAAACTGCACACAGTACCCCAGGTGTGGCCTCACCAGCACCTTGTACAGCTGCAACATAACCTCCCTGCTTTTAAACTCTAGCAATGAAGGACAGTATTCCATTTCCCTTCTTAAATTACCTGCTGCACCTGCAAACTAACGTTTTGTGGTTCATGCACAAGGGCACCCAGGTCCCGGTCCATTTAAGGTTGGGATGAAGAGGTGAACATTTGGAATTCTTGAACCCAGAGAGGTGAGGAAGCTCAATAATGGAGTAATTTCAATATGGAAACCGTTAGATTTCTGAAGGGTAATCTCATTAGGGAAATGGAGTTAACATGGGAAAACGGCACTGAGATGGTCAGTGTGATCTGTAAATATCCAAACAGTTCCATATTATCAACTTTTTTTCCACATTATCCTTAATTATGAATATGCATTCCCAACAATGTAATAATAACCAAATGTACAACCAACAGTTGCCCCATTCCTTTCTAAGACTAGGTTTCCTGGGCATCTCAGAATGTCTCACTATCTTCATTTCTTGTTCTCCTCTGTCCGAGAAACCAGCCTGCCCTTTAATTAGTTCAGTTAGCGACCCCGTTTACAGGTGAATAAACCTTCCATCTCTCCACGGGGACACCGGCCTGTGAGAGAGACAGGGACCTAGCTGCTGGCTAATTCCAGCACTTGCCCACCTCTGTGACACCCTCCTTTCCCTCTGGACTCTAACAGTTCAGCCTTAAATCTCATTCACTAAACTTGTTGACTCGCATTGGTCCCGAGTCCATTAGCAAAGCAACTTTTTAAAAGTCTCATGGGTTTCTCAATTCCAGCTGTTTCTTTGTCTCCTCCAAACCACTGAGATCTCACTTAGCCTCCAATTCTGACCACTGTTACTTACCCAATTTTAACCACTCTGCAATTATTGAGCATAGTTTCAGCTACATAGGCCTTAGAACATAGAGCAGTACAGCACAGGAACAGGCCCTTCAGCCCACAGTGTTGTGCTGAACGTGACGCCAACTTAAACAAATAGGCCCTAATGTGGAGGTGCCAGTGTTGGACTGCAGTGGATAAAGTCAGAAGTCACACCACACCAGGTTATAGTTTGAAATCACAAACTTTCAGAGTGCTGCTCCCGCCTGGTGAAGTAACAGGCCCCAAGTTTTGGAATTCCCCGAATCCAAAACGTCTCTACCTCATGCTGCTCAATACTTCGTGAAACCGACCCCTTGTCTAAGCTTTTCCTCATTATGTCATGAATGTTTTCTTATAACATTCTAAATTTTGCAAAGGAAACATAAAATTGACAGCAAGAATCTTACAAAATGGCTTCCGGTAGTCACATGACTATATGTATGGATGTGGTGGGTGTGACAATGTATTCGTAACAAGAAAAAAGTCCAGAGAGACCTTGGGAAATTCAATGAACTTTTCCAAGGTTGAACCGAAACTCCTTGGGTTCTGAGGAAGGGTCACTCAACCTGAAACGTTAACTCTGATTTTTCTCCACAGATGCTGCCAGACCTGCTGAGCTTTTCCAGCAACTTTTGGTTTTGCTTCTTGACAATGATTCTCCTGAAGGTTTGAATTACTGTTTCTATTTCACCAACAACTTGACACGATGACAGCCAAGATTAGGGTGGTGCTGGAAAAGCACAGCGGGTCAGGCAGCACCCGAGGAGCAGGAAAAGCAGGATGAAGGGCTTTTACCCGAAACGTCGATTCTCCTGCTCCTCGGATGCTGCCTGACCTGCTGTGCTTTTCCAGCACCACCCTCATCTTGACTCTGATCTCCAGCATCAGCAGTCCTCACTTTGGCTACGATAGCAGCCATTCAAACAAATGGTTAAGGAAGTTACTACCTCAGCTAACACACAACGGGTAGGCACAACACAAAATGACGGGCCAAACGCAGGCAAGTGGGACTTGTTTAGATTGGGAAACGTGCTCAGTGTGGACGGATTGGACCGAAGAATCTGTTTCCGAGCTGTATCAATCAATGACACTATAAAACGTTCCTGATGCAGAAGATCCGACAATAAACAGACAGCAAACAGCTCCGTCTGTGATACTCCCTCTAAGCTTCACTTTTTGGCTGTTGATTGAATCATGTATTGCCACAATTTTCCAATTCTTTTATACCTCATTTTAAATATCATGTCAGCTGCTAACATGGAGCTACATCAGAGGCTGTTGCTATAGTAACACTGGATCCTCACAACCATGATGCGGTCATTTACTGAGAAGTGATAGAGACAATCTCAGAGTACAACATCATTCTTGCATTTCCAGAAGAAATTCCAATTGATCAGATCCAGGGCAGATTGTGTCCCGTATCCCGAGGTTCCCATCCATTTCATAATCTGTTACTGAGCTGTGTGAAGGTGTACCTCGTTCAGAATTTCAATTCTTTGGGATCACAAGCAGAGCCTAGACTCGCAGGAGGCAGGGGGAAGGGGGTGACCTCTGACCTGCAGCAAGCCACAGTCGCCAAGTGCCACTTACAGATTCTGTCTCCTCCACGTCCAGATCAGACCCCGATTCGGAGGCCAGCGACATAACTTCACTTTTCGAAAAATCCAAGTGCTTAAAGGGAACCTGAAAAGAGACAGTGTTTAGCAAAGTGACCTTCACAGAGTTCAGCCAATCGGATAGAGTGATACCTCCCAGGTCACAGGGAAATCCAGCAAGGACACTGCGGGGGAGTTCTGACCTTCCAGCTGGGAACTGCTGGCAAATATATTCTCATCTGCAGAGAACGTTCCAGTTAATTGTCAGTTCCTTCAACCCTCCAGCTCTCCAATCACACTATCTCCATTTGATATTATAGGTGCTAAAAGAAACAGAGTAAAGCTCTCTCTACACTGTCCCCCCATCAAACACTTCCAGGACTGGGACAGCACGGGGTTAGATACAGAGTAAAGCTCACTCTACACTGTCCCCCCATCAAACACCCCCAGGACTGGGACAGCACAGGGTTAGATACAGAGTAAAGCTCCCTCTACACTGTCCCCCCATCAAACACTCCCAGGACACGGACAGCGCGGGGTTAGATTCAGAGTAAAGCTCTCTCTACACTGTGCCCCATCAAACGCTTCCAGGTCAGGGACAGCACGGGATTAGTTACAGAGTAAAGCTCCCTCTACACTGTCCCCCCATCAAACACCCCCAGGACTGAGACAGCACCGGGTTAGATACAGAGTAAAGCTCTCTCTACACTGTCCCCCATCTAACACTCCCAGGGACAGGTACAGCACAGGGTTAGATACAGAGTAAAGCTCCCTCTACACTGTCCCCCATCTAATATTCCCAGGACAGGGACAGCACGGGGTTAGATACAGTGTAAAGCTCGCTCTACATTGTTCCCCATCTAACACTCTCAGGGAAAGGGACCACACGGGGTTAGATACAGTGTAAAGCTCGCTCTACATTGTTCCCCATCTAACACTCTCAGGGAAAGGGACCACACGGGGTTAGATACAGTGTAAAGCTCCCTCTACATTGTTCCCCATCTAACACTCTCAGGGAAAGGGACCGCATGGGGTTAGATACAGAGTAAAGCTCCCTCTGCACTGTCCCCCATCAAACACTCCCAGGACAGGTACTGCACTGCGCTCTGATACACTCCCATCTGTGCTGGAAGTTGGTTGAACCCATTGCTCTGTTGGAAATCTAATCACTGCCTTCTCAATGTAACCAGGAAGGGCCTACAAACTCCTGCTTTAGCCAGTGATTCCCACATTTTGGGAAGGGATCAGTCGGATAATTATAAGCTGTCACTTTAGCAATTTAAATTACAAACAATACTTTGAGCTTTTGACCTACCAGGTAAGAATTGAGATCGAGGAGTGATTCCGCTTGGTGTTGTACAGTGTCCTTGAGTTCATATTTCACTGCTGGATCCTCATAAATAGCAGATTCTGAAGTCAGGAAGTTAGAGAGTAGCCGAATGAGAAACCCTCCCAGGACACGGATTTCAATCTGGTATCAGGGTTTTTAGATTCAGCCTGTGTCTATTGTCCTGCCCTGCTGAAAGCAGGTCACCCTCTCAAACCACTGCAGAATCCAGCAATACGAGGCATCCTGGATATAATCATACTAGAATTACACTTTACTGCTAAAGGCTTAGAGAAGGGAGGTATTGTCACAACTGTACAAGGCATCAGTGAGTATATTTAAGTTAAGAATCACACAACCAGGTTATAGTCCAACAGGTTTGTTTGGAAGCACCAGCTTTCAGAGCACTGCTCCTTCATCAGGTAGCTGTCCAAAAGCAGTGCTCAGAAAGCCACTGTCTTCCAAATGTTGGACTGTAATCTGGTGTTGTGTGATTTTTTTAACTTGTCCACCCCAGTCTAACACTGGCTCCTCCACATCATGAGTATATTTAAGACAGAGATAGATGGGTTCCTGATTGTCAAGGGGATTAAAGGGGAGAAAGTGGGACAATGGGGTTGAAAACCTATCAGCCGTGATCGAAAGGCGGACCAGACTGGGTGGGCTGAATGGCCTAATTTCTGCTCTTATGGTCCTATGGTCTTACCTCATTCCCACAGAGGGCTCTGGAGGCCAGGCCATTGAGTACATAGAAACCCCACCTGGAGTACTGTGTACAGTGGTGGTTCCCGGATGTAGGTTTGCTCGCTGAGCTGGAAGGTTCATTTTCAGACGTTTCGTCACCCTACTAGGTAACATCTTCAGTGGGCCTCTGGACGAAGCACTGCTGATAATTCCTGCTTTCTATTTATATGTTTGGGTTTCATTGGGTTGGTGATGTCATGTGGTGGTTCCCTTACCCGAGGGACGGGTGTAGTTGAGTTGGAGGCAGTACAGAGGAAGGTCACTAGTTGATCCCAGGGATGAGAGAGGTTGTACAGTTTAGGCCAATACTCCCTGGAGCTTAGAAGAATGAGGGGAGATCTAATTGAGGTCTATAAGATGCTAAAGGGGATTGACACAGTAGATGTAGAGAGGATGGATCCTCGTGTGGGACAATCCAGAACGAGAGGTGATGGTTTTAGGATAAGGGGCAGCAGGTTTAAACCAGAGACAATGGGGAATTCCTTCTCTCAGAGGGACATGGATCTGTGGAATTCACTGTCCCAGAGTGCAGTGGATGCTGGGACACTGAGTAAATGTAAGGAGGAGATAGACAGATGTTTAATTAGTAACGGGGTGAAGGGTTATGGAGAGTGGGCAGGGAATTGGAGTGAAGGCCGAGATGAGATCAGGCCAAGATCATGTTGAGCAGTAGAGCAGGCTCTGAAGGGCTGAATGGCCTCCTCCTGCTCCTAGTTCTTATGCTGATTGCACTTAACTGTTTCTGTTTTAGTTTGTCGTTCTGCTGATGCTGTGTTTCTCCAGCCTTTTCTGTGTTTGTCACATAACAGCATAAATGTGTCGGAGTAAACTATTCAGCCCATCGACACTGCTCCACCCTTTTAATTAGATCGAGGCTGATCTGACTAACCTCAAACCCACACTGGAGCCCCGCACCAACCATTTTCCAAACACTAAGTGTTGAAGGATTGCACTAAAACTCTAGGCTGGATATCGATTATCCACTCCTTAAGATCCACATAACTAGGAGCAGGAGAAGGCTATTCAGTCCATCAAGCCTGCTCCACCATTCAATATGATCATGGCTGATTCTACCATGGCCTTAACAGGGCAGGCGACTGTTAATCCTGAGACCCAGGTAATGTTCTGGGGACCCAGGTTCGAATCCTGCCATGGCAGATGGTGGAATTTCATTTCAGTACAAATCTGGAATTAAGAGTCTAATGATGACCATGAATCCATTGTTGGAAAAACCCATCTGGGTCACTAAGGAAGGAAACTGCCATCATTACCTGACCTGATCTACACGTGACTCCAGACCAACAGCAATCTGGTTGACTCTTAATTGGCTTCTGGGCAATTAGGGATGGACAATAAAAACTGGCCTGGCCAGTGACACCCTCATCCCAGGAATGAATTTTTTAAAACATCACCTTCCTGCCTGTTTCCCACATGACCCTTAACTCCTTGCTCGGTAAATAATGTGTCTAATCCAGCTGCCTGGGTGACAGAGTGCTGGACAGTAATGGCTGAGCTTCCAATGTTTCCACACAAATCTGAGAACTTCATCGTTGGCAAACCTCTCTGCAGCTAATCAGCACATTCGAAGCATACTGTTGTATCAGAACAATCGTGTGTGTGTGTGTGTGTGCGCGCACGCGCGTATGCGGGTGTGTGTACGCATGTGCATGAATGTACATGTGTGTCTGTGTGTGTACGTGCATGTGTATGTATGTGTGTGCGTGTGTGTGTGTACACGTGTGTGCGTATGCGTGTGTGTACGCATATGCGTGAGTGTATGCATGTGTGTGTGTGTGCCTGTGTGTGTGTGTGTTTATATGTGCATGTGTGAGTGTCTGTGTGTGTACACGTGTGCATGCACTTGCGTACATGCATGTGTGCGCGTGTATATACGTGTGTGTGTGTGTGTGTGAGAACGTGTGTCTTTGCCTGTGAGAGTGGCCATCACCATTACTGGTCTCCAATAAAACTATTCCCCCATTCCCCCCCCCCACCACATGCCTCACCCCAACCCCCAGAATTCTCCCCATAACACAGAAAAATCAACTTCTCTGTAGATCCACGCCCCATTCCTTTTTCAGAATTACTTGGGATCTTGTGTCAGTTCCCCCTCAGTTGGAGTGTTCCAGATCTCGAGTCCAAAACCTCAAAAATAACCCAAAGAACTACAAATGCTAGAAAAAAGAAGCACAATCAGAAATTGCTGGAGAAACTCAGCACGTCTGGCAACATCTGTGGAGAGAAAAAGCAGAGTTAACATTTCGGGTCCACTTTGTCTCCACAGATGCGGTTAGGCCTGCTGAGTTTCTCCAGCATTTGTTGTTTCTGTGCACGATACCATTTCTCGTTCCCCAATATACACACCCACAGTGAATTTCCACCCTCACTCCTGAGATACTTTTGGCCAAAAATGTTATGTTCCCCTGGAGTTGAACAACGTACCTTTGGCCGAATTGTCAGAAACATCATCTCGGATGCTGACCATTAACTTGTCATGAGGTATCAGAAAGAGCTGCTCCTTGAAGCCTATCAGAATATCTCCAAAGTTATTGAGGAAGCACGCAGAGCTGAGTGTGGGATCGAGAACCAACTCAGTCAACAGAAAACCGTACGGATCCCAAATCTTTATCACATCATCGCCACTGCAACAAGCCATGGAAAACAGAGTCAGCAAAACGCTGGGGAGATTAATTTCTGAAAGGATGGGCTTAGCTCATTTCAAACTTGTACAAAACCTTAGAGTATTCTCTACTGTTCCAACTCTGAAAGGAGTACAGAGAAATGGGAGACAGTGCAAGAAATGATGAACTGGAAACGTTCAAGTCATGGAGATGTACAGCACGGAAACAGACCTGTCGGTCCAACTCATCCATGCTGACCAGATAGCCCAACCTACTCTATCCCATTTGCCAGCACCCGGCCCATATCTCTCCAAACCCTTCCTATTCATATACCCATCCAGATGCCTTTTAAATGTTGCAATTGTACCAGCCTCCACCACTTCTTCTGGCAGCTCATTCCATACACGTACCACCCTCTGTGTGAAAAAGTTGCCCCTTGGATCCCTTTTCTCCTCTCACCCTAAACCTATGCCCTCTAGTTCTGGACTGCCCCACCCCAGGGAAAAGACTTTATCTATTTATCCTATCCATGCCCCTCATGATTTTATAAACCCCTATAAGGTCACCCGGATAGAGCAGATGAATGCATGGCTGAGGAGCTGGTGTATGGGAGAAGGATTCAGATTTTTGGATCATTGGAATCTCTTCTGGGATAGAAGTGACCTGTACAAGAAGGACAGATTGCACCTAAATTGGAAGGGGACTAATATACTGGCAGGGAAATTGCTAGAACTGCTTGGGAGGATTTAAACTAGTAAGGTGGGGGGGGGGGTGGGTGGGACCCAGGGAGATAGTAAGGAAAGAGATTGATCTGAGACTGGTACAGCTGAGAACAGAAGTGAGTCAAACAGTCAGGGCAGGCAGGGACAAGGTAGGACTAATAAATTTAACTGCATTTATTTCAATGCAAGGGGCCTAACAGGGAAGGCAGATGAACTCAGGGCATGGTTAGGAACATGGGACTGGGATATCATAGCAATTACAGAGACATGGCTCAGGGATGGGCAGGACTGGCAGCTTAATGTTCCAGGATACAAATGCTACAGGAAGGATAGAAAGGGAGGCAAGAGAGGAGGGGGAGTGGCATTTTTGATAAGGGATAGCATTACAGCTGTGCTGAGGGAGGATATTCCTGGAAATACATCCAGGGAAGTTATTTGGGTGGAAGTGAGAAATAAGAAAGGGATGATCACCTTATTGGGATTGTATTATAGACCCCCCAATAATCAGAGGGAAATTGGGAAACAAACTTGTAAGGAGATCTCAGCTATCTGTAAGAATAATAGGGTGGTTATGGTAGGGGATTTTAACTTTCCAAACATCAACTGGGGCTGCCATAGTGTTAAAGGTTTAGATGGAGAGGAATTTCTTAAGTGTATACAAGACAATTTTCTGATTCAGTATGTGGATGTACCTACTAGAGAAGGTGCAAAACTTGACCTACTCTTGGGAAATAAGGCAGGGCAGGTGACTGAGGTGTCAGTGGGGAGCACTTTGGGGCTAGCGACCATAATTCCATTAGATTTAAAATAGCGATGGAAAAGGATAGACCAGATCTAAAAGTTGAAGTTCTAAAGTGGAGAAAGGCCAATTTTGATGGTATTAGGCAAGAACTTTCAAAAGCTGATTGGAGGCAGATGTTCGCAGGTAAAGGGACGGCTGGAAAATGGGAAGCCTTCAGAAGTGAGATAACGAGAATCCAGAGAAAGTATTTTCCTGTCAGGGTAAAAGGAAAGGCTGGTAGGTATAGGGAATGCTGGATGACTAAAGAAATTGAGGGTTTGGTTAAGAAAAAGAAGGAAGCATATGTCAGGTATAGACAGGATAGATCGAGTGAATCCTTAGAAGAGTATAAAGAAAGTAGGAGTATACTTAAGAGGGAAATCAGGAGGGCAAAACGGGGACATGAGATAGCTTTGGCAAATAGAATTAAGGAGATTCCAAAGGGTTTTTACAAATATATTAAGGACAAAAGGGTAACTAGGGAGAGAATAGGGTCCCTCAAAGATCAGCAAGGCAGCCTTTGTGTGGAGCCACAGAAAATGGGGGAGATACTAAATGAATATTTTGCATCAGTATTTACTGTGGAAAAGGATATGGAAGATATAGACTGTAGGGAAATAGATGGTGACATCTTGCAAAATGTCCAGATTACAGAGGAGGAAGTGCTGGATGTCTTGAAACGGTTAAAGGTGGATAAATCCCCAGGACATGATCAGGTGTACCCGAGAACTCTGTGGGAAGCTAGAGAAGTGATTGCTGAGATATTTGTATCATCGATAGTCACAGGTGAGGTGCCGGAAGACTGGAGGTTGGCAAACGTGGTGCCACTGTTTAAGAAGGGTGGTAAGGACAAGCCAGGGAACTATAGACCAGTGAGTCTGACCTCAGTGGTGGGCAAGTTGTTGGAGGGAATCCTGAGGGACAGGATGTACATGTATTTGGAAAGGCAAGGACTGATTCGGGATAGTCAATATGGCTTTGTGCGTGGGAAATCATGTCTCACAAACTTGATTGAGTTTTTTGATGAAGTAACAAAGAGGATTGATGAGGGCAGAGCAGTAGATGTGATCTACATGGACCTCAGTAAGGCGTTCGACAAGGTTCCCCATGGGAGACTGATTAGCAAGGTTAGATCTCATGGAATACAGAGAACTAGCCATTTGGATACAGAACTGGCTCAAAGGTAGAAGACAGAGGGTGGTGGTGGAGGGTTGTTTTTCAGACTGGAGGCACTGTGACCAGTGGAGTGCTACAAGAATCGGTGCTGGATCCTCTACTTTTTGTCATTTACATAAATTACTTGGATACAAGCATAAGAGGTACAGTTAGTAAGTTTGCAAATGACACCAAAATTGGAGGTGTAGTGGACAGCGAAGAGGGTTACCTCAGATTACAACAGGATCTTGATCAGATGGGCCAATGGGCTGAGAAGTGGCAGATGGAGCTTAATTCAGATAAATGCGAGGTGCTGCATTTTGGGAAAGCAAATTTTAGCAGGACTTATACACTTAATGGTAAGGTCCTAGGGAGTGTTGCTGAACAAAGAGACCTTGGAGTGCAGGTTCATAGTTCCTTGAAAGTGGAGTCACAGGTAGATAGGATAGTGAAGAAGGCGTTTGGTATGCTTTCCTTTATTGGTCAGAGTATTGAGTACAGGAGTTGGGAGGTCATGTTGCGGCTGTACAGGACATTGGTTAGGCCACTGTTGGAATATTGCGTGCAATTCTGGTCTCCTTCCTATCAGAAAGATGTTGTGAAACTTGAAAGGGTTCAGAAAAGATTTACAAGGATGTTGCCAGGGTTGGAGGATCTGAGCTACAGGGAGAGGCTGAACAGGCTGGGGCTGTTTTCCCTGGAGTGTCAGAGGCTGAGGGGTGACCTTATAGAGGTTTATAAAATTATGAGGGGCATGGATAGGATAAATAGGCAAAGTCTTTTCCCTGGGTTTGGGAGTCCAGAACTAGAGGGCATAAGTTTAGGGTGAGAGGGGAAAGATATAAAAGAGACCTAAGGGGCAACTTTTTCACACAGAGGGTGGTACGTGTATGGAATGAGCTGCCAGAGGAAGTGGTGGAGGCTGGTACAATTACAACATTTAAGAGACATTTGGATGGGTATATGAATAGGAAGGGTTTGGAGGGATATGGGCCGGGTGCTGGCAGGTGGGACTAGATTGGGTTGGGATATCTGGTCGGCATGGACGGGTTGGACCGAAGGGTCTGTTTCCATGCTGTACATCTCTATGACTCTATGACCCCTCAGCCTCCGACGCTCCAGGGAAAACAGCCCCAGCCTGTTCAGCCTCTCCCTGTAGCTCAGATCCTCCAACCCTGGCAACATCCTTGTAAATCTTTCCTGAACCCTTTCAAGCTTCACAACATATTTCCGATAGGAAGGAGACCAGAATTATCAGGATGAGTTGACCCTTGGGAGGTCTTTAAAAGTTTGAAGAAGTTTGATAAGAAAAAGACGTGGTGTGCTGTGCTGGTGAGGATCATATAAATCCGACAGGGGGTTTGGAAGAAATTCCTTGCCCCGAAGATTTGGGGAGACTGAGGAAAGCATTCTCCCAGAGAATTGAGAGGGGAAGCTGGATACACTCATGAGGGTGACAGGACTAGAGGGATACGGTGATAAGGCAAGGATAAAAGAGGTGGTGAAAACACGAGCACTGAGGAGGACGGCTGAATGAACTGCCGCAGAGTCCCAGATATCGACAGCATGCACACAGCCCTGAGGTCTGGCCTGGACATAAATAAGCACCTATCTATTCTTACGCCCATTCTCCAGCAGTTGGCCCATTGTCTAGTTTCTGTGCTGAACAGTCAATGTTATGAATTCTTTCTTTGTGAATTTGCCACCCATTTTCAACTTTTGCCATCCATTTGATCATTGAGTCTTGGTCCCTGTAATGTCAACAACAATTGTTCTCCCACTCCGTAAGCCACTGGCCTACAGTCCCTCAGTGAACATAGTGACCAAAGAGAACTCAGGTCTTATTCCAATGGAAACCTGAGCACTGAATTCCCCATCAGTGTTGACCCACCTCATTGGCTAATGAGCAGGAATCCTGTCTGATTGATCTCTTCCCAAAGGCTGGCAGAAGCTGAAAGATCACCAGAGAATGGGGACAACTCCCTGCAGTCCACAGACAAGGCTGCATACACTAGCCTCACTCCTACCATCCCGGTCTCTAGAGCTCGGTGACAGAGCACCAAACAATCACTGCTCACCTCAATATGACTGGGGCATAACGCACTCTGACAGAGTGAGAGTCATTGCCACTGATGACTGTCTGTTCACCAACCTGGGAGACAGTGAGGAGTGCAGATGCTGGAGATCAGAGTTGAGAGTGTGGTGCTGGCAAAGCACAGCAGGTCAGGCAGCATCCGAGGAGCAGGAGAAGTGACGTTTTGGGCATAAGCTCAATGAAGATTCCTGATGAAGGGCTTTTGCCTGAAACGTCGATTCTCCTGCTCCTCGGATGCTGCCTGACCGGCTGCGCTTTGCCAGCACCACACTCCTGACTCTGTTGACCAACCTGGTCCACAAGCTGCGAAAAACCCTCCTTAAACCTCTCCGACTCCCTCTTCTTCTTGAAGACCCTTAAAACACACGCCTTACGGACAAACCTTTGGCAACCTGCCCCAATATCACCCCTCAGCAATTCATCTGACTTGTCCCCTGGAACATTTGAAGGTGACAGGTGCCATATAAATGCACAGCGTCCCTGGTCTGTTTGCCTGGTGGTACAAGCAGCCGTTGATGGGAGGGAGTGTTGGAAAGCTGCGCTCACCTGCAGCTCAGGAAGATGCTTTGCTTGGGACAGGCGTCAGTGATCACAGCGATGGCAGGCTGCTCCACATGCTGCTTCTCCCCTGACTCGTTCTTAACATCTAAAGGAATGTGAAATAACTTGTGACTTTTAACGTAACAGAGTTATCGCATCCTCCTGCAAAACCAGAGGTTGCTGGAGAAGCTCAGCAATATCTGCAGAGGGAGAAACAGAGTTAACGTTTCGAGTGTTGTGCCCCTTCAGAAAGCAGCCAGGAGCAGGTGGTATACACTAAAGACAGCGGGGGGGGGGGGGGGGTTTGCGGGTTCGGAGGAAAGGAGTGAGTGGATAGGCAGAGATGGAGCCCCAAGAGTGAAAGACAGTCAGGCAGTTACATGGATGAGCTGGGGAGAAGGGAGAGCTGCTAATGAGGACTAGGGGTGAGTGAGTGACTGAGTGAGGGTCTGGCTGTGTTGAATGCAGCCCATGTCATGCCAGGCCCTGGGGTGTGGGGTTTGGGGTAAAGGACATGGGTGAAGGTGCTCAGACTCTCACATTATTGATAGAGTGCTGAAGGCTGCAGGGTCCCCTAGCGGAATAGGAGAGGCTGGAGAATGGTCTGCTTTCAGCAGGAGCGAACGCAGACTGGAAGGTGAGAGTGACAGCTATGGGAAAAGGGGTAGTGAGAGGTTGCATGAGGAGGAGGGACAGGGGGGTGCTGGCTGTAATAAGAAACAAGGCGGGGTTGGAGATATGGGGAGAAGTAAAGGTGGGGATTGAGGAAGGCGGTTCGATCAGAGACTGGGGCTGAGGGATGCAGTGTATTGTTTAACAGTTGATTGGATGGTTAAGGTCAGAAAGGAGCCTCATTGGCTGGAGCCAGACTCTCAAACACTAACACAATCTTCAAACCTTGCATTGGCTATTCAACTGCAACAGCATCAACAGCAAATCTGACCCACCCTCACCCAAACACACACACACACACAGACACACACACTGCACACGCGCACACACACCCAAAACACAAACATAGACGCACACGCATAGACACACACACACACACGCGCGCGCACACACACATACACAGACACACCCCAAAACACACACACACCTCAAACACACATACACATTCACACACAGGCACACACACACAGACAGATATACACACACACACAGGTACACACACCAACACAAACACACACACAGGCACACACATACAGACAGGTACACACACCAACACAAACACATACACACACACTGTTGTTGTCTGAAAAGCATAAAAGGATTGTGTCTCCCTTTCATCAGCGATTTCTCTACTTCCTGGTTTAAAAGGTTGAAATTAAACTTTATCTGGACACGGAATATTAATATTGCCAGAGATTTCCAACAGCCTGACTTTGTAAGTACTCTTGCACTCAGTCTCCACCCTGGTCTGTCTCACAATGAGCTTCATGTAGACATTTGTACAAATGCAGGTCACACCTTGCTCCATGTTGTTACTGCCTGGGGGTTACAGGTGCTGCTTGTTGGGTGATGACCCATTGTAGGAACCTCTGGCTGTTTCTCCGGAGCTAGGTTTCACACGTGCGTCACTCCAGCGTCTGTTCACAGGCCGGGAATTTCAGAGATCATGGAACATTTGGGCAGCTTTGTGGTGGGGACCCCCCACAGCTTACTTGCCTTCTCCAGACTGGCTACTCCACCCATACTGGTAGCGACAGTTAGCATTGTCTTCCAACTAAAATGGGCTCATATTTTCTGACAGTGGCAAACAGTGTGTCAAGTTCTCCACTGGCCTTAGAAGCTTTGATAGGATTTGAAACCATAACCAGCTCAATTAAGCAATCAGCCTCTGAGAAATCACACTTCCTCATTGATCCTTGTGGCTGGTGCCAGGCAGTCAGTTCCTAGTTTTTATACAAAGCTGATCCTGCAGCATATCCAAGAGCTTAACAGAACACCTTAGTCCTCTTCAGTAAGGACTGACTCCGTGCAAACCCCTCATTTCCAATGGCTATCTTATTTTCACCATTTCCTTACCCGGTTCTGCAATGGCTCAACATAGCTCTGTCATGTATTTAAATAAAAATCTAAGTTGAGATAAGACACCTGTGGCCTTCCAGTTCATGCTAGGGAATTTGATGATTATCTTCTGGATGTTCCCTGTGTTTTGCAAACATTATTCACGTGTAGGGAGTTTATATTAGCGATAGAGTTTCCGCTGAGCTATGCAGCTATTGCTTCGAGATGTCACTGCTAAACACAGACCTTAGAGTTCTGTGTAGAAGGGAATAGCCATGAGGGGAACACTGATTAGCTACTGCTCATGCAGACTCAGCAACATGGCTGCAATATTTTTTAAAAATTCTACCCTGTGCTATTTTCAAATTCTTTCATGTTGTGTATTTTCTTTCTCCTTGTGTACAGGAATAGCACTCAATGTTGCTGCAGCTTTGATAGCCCAACTCCAAACTGAGTGGCCCCTTGCGCAAACCATCCGGCCTGGTCAACTCACCAGTCAAACACTCACTCCACAGCCCATCGTGATTTGTCTTTCTGGAGCCCCATCATAAAAGTAATTTCTGCACCACTTCAAATCCTCTCTTGGGTATTTCTCCCATAATTTCCAACTTCGCATCCTTTCTTTTTATTTAAAAATTGCCTCATTGCTACTGTGTCATATTCTTACATTATTATCTTTAAGACAGAACCAATGTCTCACACAAGATTGATTAGATTCCCCTACAGTGTGGAAACAGGCCCTTCGGCCCAACAAGCCCACACTCACCCTCCGAACAGTAACCCACCCATACCTATTTACCCTGACTATGGGCAATTTATCATGGCCAATTCACCTGACCTGCACATCTTTGGATTGTGGGAGGAAACCGGAGCACCCGGAGGAAACCCACGCAGACACGGGGAGAATGTGCAAACTCCACACAGTCAGTCGCCTGAGGCAGGAATTGAACCAGGGTCTCTGGCGCTGTGAGGCAGCAGTGCTAACCACTGTACCACCGTACCACCTCAATTGGTTGATTATTTATCAGATAATGTGATACCTTGCAGTTATAGACAAACTTCAGTGCACATCAAACTTGCTGCCCCTTAACGTTACCCTGGCTCCTGTTCATAATGTGTCATCTCAGTCATCGAGTCTTAGAGATGTACAGCAAGGAAACAGACCCTTCGGTCCAACCCGTCCATGCCGACCAGATATCCCAACACAATCTAGTCCCACCTGCCAGCACCCGGCCCATATCCCTCCAAATACCCATTCATATTCATATACCCATCCAAATGCCTCTTAAATGTTGCAATTATACCAGCCTCCACCACTTCCTCTGGCAGCTCATTCCATACCCGTACCACCCTCTGTGTGAAAAGGTTGCCCCTTAGGTCTCTTTTATATCTTTCCCCTCTCACCCTAAACCTATGGCCTCTAGTTCTGGACTCCCCCACCCCAGGGAAAAAAAACTTTGCCTATTTATCCTATCCATGCCCCTCATGATTTTATAAATCTCTATAAGGTCACCCCTCAGCCTCCAACGCTCCAGGGAAAACAGCCCCAGCCTGTTCAGCCTCTCCCTGTAGCTCAGATCCTCCAACCCTGGCAACATCCTTGTAAATCTTTTCTGAACCCTTTCAAGGAGGGAATCCTGAGGGAAAGGACCCCATGAACCTGCACTCCAAAGTCTCTTTGTTCAGCAACACTCCCTAGGACCTTACCATTAAGTGTATAAGTCCTGCTCTGATTTGCTTTTTCCAAATTCAGCATCTTGCATTTATCTAAATTAAACTCCATTTGCCCCTCCTCAGCTTATTGGCCCAGCTGGTCAAGATCCCATTGTAATCTGAGGTTATCTTCTTCGCTGTCCCCTACACCTCCAATTTTAGTGTCATCTGCAAACTTACTGACTATACCTCTTATGTTCACTCCAAATCATTTATATAAATGACAGAGAGCAGTGGACCCAGCACCGATCCTTGGGGTATAGCACTGGTCACAGACTTCCAGACTGAAATACAACCCTCCACCTTGGCTCAGCAGTCCTGGGGATTGAAAGCAGAGTTTGCACCAACTCCCCGTCCTGCCCTGTGTGTGTGAGGTGATCTGCACTTCCCAGCTGTTTACCTTGTGATACAGTCGGAGAAAACGACAACATCAGGGAATTTGTGGCCACGATATCATTGAAGAGGATCATTCCAGACTCCAGGCCCAGACACAGCTGACTGGCCTGAAAGAGAAGGGAATGGTCAGACACTCAACTGTTCCTCTCACAGTCAGCAGAACCTCAGCGTTCACTCTCTCACCTCAGGGTCAAAAGACCATGGGAATCAAACCCAAGAACGGAGCACAGTGCCTGAACAATTGTGATGTCTGTTTAAAGTCCCCAGTGAATGACTGTTCCTTCATCACAGCAGCACCCCGTCAGTACTGCGATGAGCTGTCACTCTCAGTAACAGGTTCAAGTGTTCGGAGTGGGGCAGGGAGCTGACAGGCTCAGTGAATCGGTTCACTGCTGAAAACGGGCTGTGAGGAACATTCAGACACACAAATGTAATTGGACTAAAGATGGTGACACAATGGCATTCTCACTGGGCTAGTAATCCAGTGACCCAGGCTAATGCTTTGTGGACTTGGGTTCAATACCCACCATGGCAGGATGACATTTGAATTTGGTTAATAACAACAACATTCAAAAAGCTTGAAACCATCCAGGACAAAGCAGCCCGTTTGATTGGCACCACATCCACAAACATCCACTCCCTCCCCCACCGACGCTCAGTAGCAGCTGTGTGTACCATCTACAAGATGCACTGTAGAGATTCACCAAAGATGTTCAGACAGCACCTTTCAAACCCAGGACCATCATCTACAAAGCACAAGATTAGAGTGGTTCTGGAAAAGCATGGCAGGTCAGGCAGCATCTGAGGAGAAGGAAAATCAACATTTCTGGCAGGAACCCTTCATCAGGAATTCATTCCTGATGAAACGTTGATTCTCTTGCTCCTTGGATGCTGCCTGACCTGCTGTGCCTTTTCAGCACCGCTATAATTTTGACTCTGATCTCCAGCATCTGCAGTACCCATTTTCGCCAATCTACAAGGCACAAGTCAGGAGTGTGATGGAATCCTTCCCATTTGCCTGGATGGGGGCAGCTCCAACAACACTCAAGAAGCTCAACACCATCCAGGACAAAGCAGCTGCTTGATTGGCACCACATCCACAAACCCATCCCCTCCCTCCCCCACTGACGCTCAGTAGCAGCAGTGTGTACCATCTACAAGATGCACTGCAGAAACTCACCAAAGATCCTCAGACACCACCTTCCAAACCCACAACCACTGCCGTCTAGAAGGTCCAGGGCGGCAGATACATGGGGACACCACCCCCTGCAAGTTCCCCTGCAAGTTCCCCTGCAAGCCCCTCACCATCCTGACTCGAAACTATGTCACCACTTTGTCAGTGTCGGTAGATGAAGATCGTGGAATTCCGTCCCTAATTCACACACGCTGTGCTGGTCTGGAATGAGCAAACAGACCAATCCTGGACACCCACAGTCGACAGACTAGAGTGAGCTCCCTCACCCAGCCCTCTGTCCTGCCTGAGCCAACTTCCAAATGTCATGACCAATGAGGAGCTGAGTTTGGAATTCCGGCTGAAATTTGGATGGTTTGCCGGCCCAGCCTTTTATCCCTATGGGGCTGCGAGTTGGATATTCTAGAGGGTGGAGATCAGTGCCTACCTGTCCTGGGATGTAGGCCACCCATCACTCTCACTTACTATTCTTGAGAAAGTGACAACATCTCTTGGGATTGGCAGCTCATGGAGCAATTGCAACTTTGGCAAGCTCCAAATCTTTAGACGTTTTTCTGAAGTATCTCGGCTCAGGCTCAGCAGCTGATTTTGATCCATGTCATGTTTTATCAGGATCACCTGCAAGATAATTCCCCTTCGGGTAAGTTAACAATTAAAAAAATTCTAGTGAAAGCCCGAGAACTACAAAGTCTTGTTAACCTTGGCTCTGTGGGTGGTTCTGTCTCTTCCACCTCGGAACCAAAAGGTCAGTGGTTCAAATCCCTCCAGAAACCCACACACCCCTCGTGTGGCCTAACAGCCCTGGCTGCAGTACCGAGGGGGTGCGGCATTGTCAGGGGACATTATAAAACAATTGCACCTTTAGCACCTTCAGAGCCTTAACACCAGTGAAGTATTTTAGCTGTGGAGACCGTGCTGCAGAGTCAGAAGCCCAGCAACCAAACTGTACACAGCAAGATCCCAATATTGCAGTTGCCAACCCTCCAGGGTTGTCTTTGAGTCTCAAGGAGTTAAATATTATCCTCCAGAAATGCTGTAAAATCGAAATAAGAAAATAGTGTGCCTAAAAAAAATTCTCTCACACATTTTGTTTACTAAAATGTTGGAGATGGAGAAAGAGGTTGAGAGTCAAGCATTAGCCAATCAGGAACTGAGGTAGGTTTGGTCTCCAATTGGGCTGGACAGCCAATAGGGTGGCTCTTTCAGGACAGGCACATATGGCAACGTGATGGTGGGAGGGGCTGAGCAGCTGGATGTCACATGGTGAAGCCTCTAGGATGGGGTTCACCATGTGACATCCTGTATACCACCATGATCAATAGAAACCAGGTACTCACTGCGCCCTTGTGTGCTTGCATCTCATGGTACTTCACACTCTCCACTAGCACATCCATAAAGAGAATCCGACCATCCTGTCGTAAAGGAACGAGCGACAATAATCACCCACAATTCACCCTGTGATCCTCTTCTGGCCCTCAGGAGAGGACTCAAACAAAGGGCGGCACGGTGGCTCAGTGGTTAGCACTGCTGCCTCACAGCACCAGGGACCCGGGTTCAATTCCAGCCTCGGGCGACTGTCTGTGTGGAGTTTGCATATTCTCCCTGTGTCTGTGTAGGTTTCCTCACACAGTCCAAAGATGTGCAGGTCAGGTGAATTGGCCATGGGAAATTACCCCATAGTGTTCAGGGATGTGTAGGTTAAGTGCGTTGGTCAGGGATAATGTAGAGTATTTGGTTAGGGGAATGGGTCTGGGTGAGTTACTCTTCACAGGGTTGGCTTGGGTCTGTTTCCACACTGTAGGGATTCTCGAGATAAAGAGCACTCCATACACCAGAGATATCTGAGGTAACACAAGCCAATTGCAAAAGTGAAGGCCACCAAATTATCGAGGTAGCAGGTGTGAAAGTGGCCGAGGGACCACAAACAGAGAGCAGTGGAGACTGTTTCTTTTAACATTGAGTCATAGAGATGTACAGCACGGAAACAGACCCTTCGGTCCAACCCATCCATGCTAGCCAGACATCCCAACCCAATCTAGTCCCACCTGCCAGCACCCGGCCCATATCCCTCCAAACCCTTCCTATTCATATACCCATCCAGATGCCTTTTTAAATGTTGCAATTGTACCAGCCTCCACCACTTCCTCTGGCAGCTCATTCCATACAGGTACCACCCTCTGTGTGAAAAAGTTGCCCCTTAGGTCTCTTTTATATCGTTCCCCTCTCACCCTAAACCTATGCCCTCTAGTTCTGGACTCCCCAACCCCAAGGAAAAGACTTTGTCTATTTATCCTATCCATGCCCCTCATGATTTTTTAAATCTCTATAAGGTCACCAGGGATGGTCTATTTGAGTCACGCCTCTTGCTTAGTTCATAAGTTATATTTTTCATGTAGAATGTTTAGTTTGCGATCATCACCGGAGTCGCAGAGGACAATACAGCTGTTCGCTCATTACAGAGACGGCTGGTACTGAGGGAGGATACATCAGAGGACTTGTGCAGCAAGGCAATGTAGAACTCGGGAATAGGAAAGGTGAAATTGCAATGCTGGGGTATTCTATAGGTCTCCCAACAGCCAGTGGGAGATGGAGGAGAAAATATGTAGATAGATGATGGAAAGACATAAAAACAGCAGGGTTGCTGTGGTGGTGGTTTTAACTTTCTTGATATTGATTGGGACTGACTACGTGCTAGGGGCTTGGATGTGGCAGAATCTGTAAGAACCATTCAGGAGGGATTCTTGACACAATAGGTAAAGTCCAACCAGGGATGGGATTATACTGGACCTAGTTTTGGGAATTGAGCCTGACCAAATGAGCGACCTTTCAGTGGAGGAGTATTTTCAAGAGTTTTAATATACTCACCGATAAGGATAACAGGAGTCCTCGGGTGAATGTGTTAAACTGGGGGAAAGTGACCTATAACAATTTTGGGCAGGAACTGGGGAATGTTGATTGGAGGCAGCTGTTTGAGGGTAAATCCACATCGGACATGGGAGTATTTCAAACAGCAGTCGATGGGAGTTCAGGATAGGTACGTTCGTGTGAGAATGAAAGACAGGTACGGCAAGTTACGTGAACCTTGGATGTTATGACCTTGGTGAGAAAGGAAAACAAAACATATGTAGGATGGGAACTGATGAAGCCCTTGAAGT
This sequence comes from Chiloscyllium plagiosum, assembly GCF_037043375.1. Classification (NCBI taxonomy): domain Eukaryota; kingdom Metazoa; phylum Chordata; class Chondrichthyes; order Orectolobiformes; family Hemiscylliidae; genus Chiloscyllium; species Chiloscyllium plagiosum. The sequence goes on from NW_028270152.1 coordinate 5,999,619, forward strand.
ATATAAGGAAAATAGGAAAGAACTTAAACAAGGAATTTAAAAGGCTAAAAGGGGTGAGGAAAAGTTATTAAACAGAACTAAGGAGAATCTCAAGGCTTTTTATACATAAATAAAAAGAAAGAGGATAGCCAAGGAAAGGGTTGGTCCACTCAAGGACAAATCTGTGTGTGGAACCAGAAGAGGTAGGTGAGGTCCTAAATGAATGCTTTGTGTTAGTATTCACCAAAGAGAAGGAATTGGTGGAGCATGATCTCAAGGAAGGAAGTGTTGAGTTTCTAAGCCAAGTTGCTGTTAAAAAGGAAGAGGTGTTGTCCGTCTTAAAAGGTAGATAAACTCCTTGGGCCCTGATGAGATCTATTCTAGAATATTGAGAGAGAGACAAGAAAACAAATTTCTGGAGCATTGACACCCACCTTTGTATCCTCTTTGGCCACAGGTGAGGTCCCAGAGGACTAGAGAATAGCCAATGTTGTCCCAATGTTTAAAAAGGGTAGCTGGAAATCACCGACCTGTAAGTATCACTTTGGTAGTAGGGAAATAATTGGAAAAGATTCTCAGGGACAAGTTCTATACACATTTAGAAGCAAATGGATTTATTAGCAATAAATAGCATGGTTTTGTGTGGGAGGCGGGTCATGTCTCACTAACTTGATAAAGTTTTTTGAGGAGATGACGAAGTGGATTGATGAGGGCAAAGCGGTTGATGTTGTCTACTTGGAGTTCAGTAAAGCCTTTACAAGGTCCCTCATGACAGACTAGTACAAAAGGTGAAGTCACGTGGTATCAGGGTGAGCTGGCAAGATGGATACAGAACTAGCATAGTGAAAGGAGACAGAGGGGAGCGGTGGACGGATGCTTTCCGGAATGGAGGGTTTTGACTAGTGGTGTTCTACAGGGATCAGTGCTGGCACCTTTTGTGGTTTGTGGTCTACATAAATGATTTAGAGAAAAACATGGCTGGTCTAATTAGTAAGTTTGCAAACGATACATAGATTGGTGGAGTTGCAGATAGTGAGGAGGATTGTCAGGGGATACAACAGGATATAGATCAGTTGGAGGCATGGGCAGAAAAATGGCAGATGGAGTTTAATCCTGACAAATGTGAGGTGATGCATTTTGGCAGGTCAAGTACAGGTGAAAGTTATACAGTGAAACAAGGGCAGAACCCTTAGGAGTATTGATTTGCAGGGGGATCTGGATGTTCAGGTCTACAGATCACTGAAGGTGGCAGCACAGGTAGATAGGGTTGTAAAAAAAGGCTTATGGCATGCTTGCCTTCATTGGAAAGGGCATTAAGAATAAGGATATACAAGTTATGCTCAGCTTTATAGAACTTTAGTTCGGCCACACTTGGAAATTTGCATACAGTTCTGGTCACCACACTACCAGAAGGATGTGGATGTTTGGGACAGGGTACAGAAAAGGTTTACTAGGATGTGCCTAGTATGGGGGATTTTTGCTTTGAAGAAAGGTTGGGTAGACTGGGTTTGTTTTTACTGGAACGCAGGAGGTTGAGGGGGTGACCCAGTAGAAGTTTATAAGATAGTAAATGTCATGGATAGAGTGGAAAGTATGAGGCTTTTACTCATGGTCAATCACTAGGGGACCTACTTTCAAAGTGTGAGGGGGGGCGGAGTTTAAAAGAGGTGTTTGAGGCAAGTTTTTCACACAAAGGGTGGTGGGTGCTTGGTACATATTGCCAGAGGAGGTGGGGGATACAGACACAATAGCAACATTCAAGAAGCACCTGGAGGGATACATGAAGAGGAAGAGAATAGAGAGGTACTGATACAGTAAGTGAAGACGGTTTAGTATGGAATGTGGCAGTACAGGCTTGGAAGGCAGAAGGGCCTGGTCCTGTGCATTATTGTTCTTTGGTGGTGGCTTAACCTGAGGTTCACCAGGTGAGGGGAGAGGTTGAGAAGGAGATGTGCCAATGTGCGGAATTGAGCCCACTCTGTTAGCATCAGAAACCAGCCAACCAGGCAGCTGGAGGAACTGACCCTGTGAGAATATACGCTCGGTGGCTAATATCTTAATTAGATTACAGTATGGTAGTAATCCTAAGGGAATTACAATTCAGAAAAGGTCGGAGAAGTGGATGGGGAAATTCAAAAGTAAAGCTGAGTGGGCAAAGACAGTTCTAATATATCGAGTGGAGACTGCTTACTTTGTTTTATTCTTTGACATATGACAGGTACAGTTTAACACAGACAAGTGTGCGTCCATAAGTATACCCATCCCCAATGTTACTGGTACTTCGAAATGTATTGATTTCTGTCTTGACGCGGCTCCTCTGCAGTACGGAATTCTGAAGATTCACCTCCTTATTCCAGTCCTAATGGAATTGCCCTATCAGGATACTGTGCTCCCTGGTTCCAGATACCCAGTCAGGGGGGACGTGCTTCCTGCAGCTACCCTGCACAACCCTGTTTGAATTGTGATTAGATTAGATTCCCTACAGTGTGGAAACAGGCCCTTCAGTCCAACAAGTCCATACTGACCCTCCAAAGAGTAACCCACCCTCCTCTGACTAATGCACCTAACAACCATGAACAATTTAGCATGGCCAATTCACCTGGCCTGCATATCATTGGAATGTGGGAGGAAACCGGAGCAACCAGAGGAAATCCACACAGCTTCCAATTTGTTAGGGAAAGCCACACGGGGAGAATGTACAAACTCCACACAGACAGTCGCCCGAATCCTGGAATCGAACCTGGGACCATGGTGCTGTGAGGCAGCAGTGCTAACCACTGAGCCACCGTGCCACCCCAATGAGAAAAGGTTTCAATGAGATCGCATCTCAATAGGAGAATACAGGCCCAGTCTCCCCACTCCTTCCTCACAGGATAATCCCAATTACAAAAGAACGGAATACTTCGCGAGGTGTGGTTTGACCAGGGATAAGGAGCTGGGGTTTGGATAGGGAGCTGGGATTTAGATAAGGAGCTGGGGTTTGGATAGGGAGCTGTGCTTTGGAAAGGGAGCTGTGATTTGGATGGGGAGCTGGGTTTTTGATAGGGAGCTGGGTTTTGGATAGGGAGCTGGGATTTGGATAGGGAGCTGGGTTTTTGATAGGGAGCTGGGTTTTTGATAGGGAGCTGGGTTTTTGATAGGGAGCTGGGATTTGGATAGGGAGCTGGGTTTTGGATAGGGAGCTATGATTTGGAAAGGGAGGTGGGTTTTGGAAAGGGAGCTGGGATTTGGAAAGGGAGGTGGGTTTTGGAAAGGGAGCTGGGTTTTGGATAGGGAGCTGTGTTTTGGAAAGGGAGCTGTGATTTGGAAAGGGAGCTGGGTTCTGGATAGGGAGCTGTGTTTTGGAAAGGGAGCTGTGATTTGGAAAGGGAGCTGGGTTTTTGATAGGGAGCTGTGATTTGGAAAGGGAGCTGGGTTTAGGATAGGGAGCTGGGATTTAGATAGGGAGCTGGGTTTTGGATAGGGAGCTGGGATTTGGAAAGGGAGCTGGGTTTTGGATAGGGAGCTGGGATTTGGAAAGGGAGGTGGGTTTAGGATAGGGAGCTGGGATTTGGATAGGGAGCTGGGTTTTGGATAGGGAGCTGGGATTTGGAAAGGGAGGTGGGTTTTGGAAAGGGAGCTGGGTTTTGGAAAGGGAGGTGGGTTTTGGAAAGGGAGCTGGGTTTTGGATAGGGAGCTGTGTTTTGGAAAGGGAGCTGTGATTTGGAAAGGGAGCTGGGTTTTGGATAGGGAGCTGTGTTTTGGAAAGGGAGCTGTGATTTGGAAAGGGAGCTGGGTTTTTGATAGGGAGCTGTGATTTGGAAAGGGAGCTGGGTTTAGGATAGGGAGCTGGGATTTAGATAGGGAGCTGGGTTTTGGATAGGGAGCTGGGATTTGGAAAGGGAGCTGGGTTTTGGATAGGGAGCTGGGATTTGGAAAGGGAGCTGGGATTTGGAAAGGGAGGTGGGTTTAGGATAGGGAGCTGGGATTTAGATAGGGAGCTGGGTTTTGGATAGGGAGCTGGGATTTGGAAAGGGAGGTGGGTTTTGGAAAGGGAGCTGGGTTTTGGATAGGGAGCTGGGATTTGGAAAGGGAGGTGGGTTTAGGATAGGGAGCTGGGATTTAGATAGGGAGCTGGGTTTTTGATAGGGAGCTGGGATTTGGAAAGGGAGGTGGGTTTTGGAAAGGGAGCTGGGTTTTGGATAGGGAGCTGTGATTTGGATAGGGAGCTGGGTTTTGGAAAGCGAGCTGGGTTTTGTTTAGGGAGCTGGGATTTGTCAGTGGGTGGTTGGGCCAAACAAAGCTGGTGGGATTTTCTGAGGTTGGTTGGATGAGGGGAGTGTAATTCATCGGGTTTATATAGATTTCAGTCAGGCCTTTGACAAGGTGGGAGACTGACAAAGAAGGTTAAAAGCTCATGGATTTCAGGAAACAAAAACAGAAATTTCTGGAAATCCCCAAGAGGGTTTGGCAGCATCAGTGGAGAGAAAAACAGAGTTAGTGGTTCGGGCCCAGTGACCCTTCACCTTTACTCCCACCACTTGACAAGTTGGATCCAAAATTGGTTTAATGGTAGGACTCTTCAGAACTGATGGTAGCTGGGAAAAGGTTGGTAGATGTGCTGAAGGTGGTGTGGGGGCAGGGCGAAGAGGTAAACGATAGGTGAAAGGGCGGGAATAGGAATGGGTAAGGGTCAGCCTGGGAGAATAAGCAGCTGCAAATGGGGATCGATGTGGCTGACAGTGGGTTTGTGGTAGATGCTGCCAGACCTGCTGAGTTTTTCCAGCAATTTATCCAGGAATCATATTTCTGATTCCCAACATCTGCGGTTACTTTGGGTTTTGTTTCTGGACTCCAGGTTAACTTAAAAATGAGCAAGAATTGCTAGAGAAACTCAGCGGGTCTGGCAGCATCTCTGTAGAGGGGATGATGAT